>NC_092865.1:14170642-14281295 GCF_032062135.1 Pyxicephalus adspersus | reverse complement strand
TATATATATATATATATATATATATATATATATATATATATATATATATATATATATATATATATATATATATATATATTTATTTAATACATACACACACACACACATATATTTATATATACTGTGTATAAATAAGAATGGCACTAACCCTGCTACACCCTCGAGGACCAGAAAAAATGAATACTTAAAAAAATAATAATAATAGATAAATAAAAATAAAGGTTGCTCATTTTAAAAGGCATTTTTTACTTTCATTTTTCCTTTTTAATAAATAATAAAAAATGTTGATAGAGGTGTATATGCTATATTTTCTGTCCATAGGATTCACAAGGGATGAATTATTATGAGTTACACCTGATCACTCTTTATGGTGAAGCTTCACAAGCAGTACGTAGAGGAATTACAGAACAAAATTTTGTGATCATGGAGGATTATTCTTTACTACATGCTGCTTGTTTAGCTTCCACCATAGGGAGCCATGTGTTCCATCTGTTCATCAATTAGTCCTAGTCCTAACAATTATTCTGTGATCAGGCATGTGTTTCCTGGCCTGAGATGCCGGATACTCAATAGCACATTAATATTCTTCCTGGTACCCATGCCGTTCTTTTTGTGACTCAGATTAATCTGCAGGTACTCAGCTACAGTTACAATGTTGCAATCAGATCACTATAGGAGAAGAATGAAGAAATGCTTTATTCTTCCTGCAGCAGATTGATGACATCACCTGAGCCTAGGCTACAATAATTGAAGACCAAGGATTGCTTTTTTATTTATAAAAGTGTTTTTTTTTTTTTTTTAGAAAATGATACAATAAGGCCTGGAACTGGGCGAGGAGGAAGAGGCTTAGGTGGAGGGTCATCACAAAAGACATGCAAAGGCAGAGAAAGCAAATATAGCCTAAGAAATAGAAGGCTGGGTCAAGAAAGGTGAGGCTGATGAATTGGTGGTTAGGGTGATGAATGGCGTATGAGAGGAGTGATGGGGGAAGAAAGCAAGAAACGGGGGGTCTTCGGCAATTCAGCATTAGGAAGCTGAAATCCCAGCCCTGTCCTTTTAGGGAGGTTTTTTCTTTTGTGGTTCGAGGTCCTCGGGGGCTGTAACTTTGGTGGTATGGTTTAAATGTAGAGACTCATCATAGGTGAGGTGTCACCCAATTGTATCCTATATGGGTAGGTAGTGTTGAATATCGATCCCACAGCAGTGGCTGAGAGCAACAAGAGTAGGGTGGTAGCAGATTTTGTGATTTTGAGTTAGTTTGTAAAAAAAAAAGGAAAGGGACATCTGCAAAAATATTCAAATCATTTCTAAAATTATTTTATTTTCTAATTACAAATACGATTATGGTCCAAAATATTTGCTCACCAGAAATAATATACATTAAGAATGGGGTTTTATATGCTTGTATTTTGCTTCTCTGATTCTTATTTTCCATCCTTATCAACATTTTTAAAAAAATATTTATTAGAACCTTTTATTCTTTCATTGCATACCTTATTTTAGACTCTTTGACATCATCATTTTGTATCTATACTTTTCTTTGCAATGACTGGTGGGAGGGGCTTGAAGGGGTTTTGAAAACCGGAAGCTGTAGTAACGCCCACAGCCTCTACAATTGAACTGAAATCCAATTAATGACCTATGACAATGACAATCAGGCTAAAGAGGATGGGACTGGATGATATTGAATGTCCTCCAACTAGAAAAAGAGAAGGACTCTATCTAAAATGCTGCAGATTCTGATGCACACTGTGAGAAGCTACCAGTAGAATTAGATTAAGCAATTTCAGTAAAGGAGAGGAGCCTGTATAACCTGTAAAACTGAAGGTGATGCTGTAGTTTAACTTCAAAATACACACTTGGGAAAAATGCATACAGCTGAGGTTAATTAGAAGTACATTGTCAAAATACAAAAAAATATACAAAAGAGTATTATTCCTAAATTTCAAGGCTTTATAAGGTGTGAATAGTAAAAAAATAAAAACATTACCTAATCACGCAATGTGTTATAACTATGTGCCAATGGGCGCCCTTTAAAATTCTCTGATACAAGTGAGCGCTATCAAGCCTGGTTCCAGGTTGTTCAGTGTACAAACCGACAACACCAGGACTCCATTCAAAGCCAATCCCTGCAATTCTGCCTGCTCCGAATCCGCAGAATATCAGATAAAAATACCATTCCTCCTAAGGGCACCCTCAGGCATATCATTAAAATTGGAATTTGATCCTCTTTTTATGGTTATCCGAGACAGTCAAACACAACAAACCTGAAAACTCATCACTTTTTTTTTTCCTAAAAAAAAAAATATAAAAAAAAAAAGGAAATTCACGACATGCCCTTGACTTTGCCATTCTGACGGATGCTGTTTAAAAATCCCTTTAGATGTCACTCTGTCTTCAAGAATACAGCTCGAGACCTTGTAGTGGATAAAAGATGTCAGTCCATTCCTGTGAGCGCTGTATCGGTATTTCAGCGGCTCCCTCTCCTGAACTAGAACATCGTCAGTGTAGTTTGACATCTAAAATGCAGGCAAATGCTAATTTTCCCTTTCAGTAGATATCGCCTGTTGAGTAAAGGCTCCTTTTTTTTTTTACTTTTATTAATATATTTATTTAAATTACAATAAAACTTTAATTTTAATCTTGTTCCGAGCATGCTGTAAAAAAAAAAAGGGAAATGTCATTAAGTACAAGACAGTTAGCAGTTGGGGCCAGCAATGGCCATTAGCCTTAATTAGGAAGTCAATTAGCGACTGTCTCCTAATATTAGGTGTGACATGGTCATGTTCATGGTAAAGTTATTATTACTTGAGAAGAAAATGGAAAGAGCGTGTTGTTTCTTTTTTTGAGCTAATTTAACAGAAAGATATTAAATGAGCTGGTGAAATCAGTAAATGGATAAAGTTGGATGCCAGGCAGGAAACCATAATGTGGTTACGGTTTGTCAGTGTATGAAGATCCTAACACTTAGCTGTGAGCCCATTGTTAAGGTAAACAGTGGGTAGAATTCCTATTGGATGATGGTTGTCAGGGACAGAACCCCCTCCCAGCAACCAACAGCTCCTCATTGTATACCCTAACAATGGGCTCACAGCCATAGTTAGTTTACCATCCAAGGTAAATATGGGTTTGTGTTTATCACAAACTGGGTTTGATGAACCCAGAACCATACCTGGGCAGCTTTGCCTATCATTACTTTCCAGTTTTTCAGTCAGTAATCTGTTTGCTTTCCCCACTCCTCTAGTCACAAGCTTTCTGATTCTATTTATTAAAATACAGGACTGCCCTGTAGGCAAGAAACAGATGATTAAGTCTGTAAAGGTTCTCAGCTATCCATTGTTTACATGGTAGTAGTTAGCTACATTAAACTGAACTTGTTCTAGATTGGAGATGTGAAGCCCTTGAAAATTACATGATCAAGTTTACTTAAATATCACTAACAATTACTAGCTAAAAATAATCATTATATATATATTCAAGTATAAACCAATATTTTTTTCCCTGAGCTTGTTTAAGAGAAAGAATCTGTTTATACTCATATTACACCACTAGATGGTGCACTCATATAGAGTGCAAAACAAACGTTTGCCATTTTAGACACTATTAGAGTTTGTTACACAGCTGCAAGAAGACACAGCGTCATCTACTGGTGGACAACACCAAAGCACAAAAAGTAATTTAGGAGCAAGTGACTTTTTATAACCAACTGAAAAGTACAACATTTTTTAACCTGTAAAAGGAAGGAAAAAAAATATATAGACTTGGTTTATGTGATTTTATTATTTTCCTATTTTAATTGAAAAAACAATAATGTATCATAGATGAATTTATTCACATTCATATTTTGCCATTTCTGTTGATTACTGTTTTGAATGTTTGGAGTGATAGAGATATTTTATGCCCTAGATTTATACTCAACCCATTGTGCTTTTCCTGTTCTTTTCAGGTAAAAGAAGGTAGTTTTTATTCACTTTGGTTTATATTTGAGTATATATGATACAGCATATGATGCTGAGCTCCAGATCATAAGATTGGATACGGTAGGTTAATGTCTTTACTGAAATTAGAGGCACCAAAATCAGCAAAAAGGATGGACTTGCCAGGGTTTAAAGTTGGAGTTCCTATCACTTTATTGGTTAGCAGCTAGTCATCCGGACAACACGTTTCGGGGAGGTATTCCCCTTTGTCAAGCCAAAAGGGCATGTTGCTGTACATTAGTTAACTAACATACTGCTAAAAGCCTGTGTAGTTTGAATAGTCCGACATAACAACAACTTCCGCATCTCACTAATATCTATTTTCGTTTTGCCACTAATGAAAGGCGCTGAAATGTGCAATGTGACAAAAGGTCTCTGAATTTTTCTAAAAGCAATATTTGCCCATGATGAGTCGCAGAGTAACTCTCGGTATGTTCGGAGAATGAGGTGATTCAGTGTGACATTTCAAACATGAGCAAATTATCTCCTGATAAAATGCCTTCAGCCACTAATTGCTGCAATTCTTCCTAATGCTCCGAGTTAAAATAATAATATACAATTAAAGATACAATATAATATGTAATCAAAGATTATATTTTCATGCTAGGAAGGACAGGAAACCAATTTTAATGGTAATTGTATATTGAAGAATGCTCAGTGAAGTCATTGAAATAGAATATTTTAAGTAGGAAAAAAAAAAAGACGCCAAAACAATTAGCAGAAAAAGAAATGAATTGGTTACATGGAAGAACACTTTCATTTACCAGGAAAACATTCAGTTCTTAATGTACACTGATTTTTTTTAATTTGCTTTGTAACCACTGATAAATGTTGAAATAACCAAATACAGTAAACTCCCCGTTATCCGGCACCCACAGGGATTGGTAGATTCTGGATAAATGTAGTTTCTGGTTGCTTGAGAGTTACTAATAAACATAAAACAGTTCAGTAGTACACTCCATTATTCAGCCCCAATGTGAAATAACACAATAGTAATACAGCACAGTATATGCAGAGAATGTCCAGTTACAAATCCACCGTCAGTAAAATATATATATATGTACTGTATAATCAGAATGTCCCACAAAAAACACAGAACAGTATAATGGCATCAATTGTGACTATTAAGAAGAGGAGGTTCTAAATATAGATTTTTCAGGGCACTGAGAGCACATGGGAGTTGTGGGAGTGATGCATGAAGAGAGCTTACTGACAGAACTGTGCACCAAGATTAAACTCTGATTTTTCTTTTGGCTGGGTCATGTGCTGGTTGTTTGAGAGTGCCATTGCATGAGAGTGCTAGTTGCTTGAGTGCCAAAAAGTCACTGTAAGGAGAAATATATACAATAACTTGGTACAGTTGACAATCGAAAATCCAGCCATCAATAATCCGGTTACTTCAGTTTTCCCGGCATAAATTTCAGATCGCATTTTTAATACAGGGACTGCAGTACACTGTTTGGCCACTGATGTTTTGATGGCGCTGTATCTGCAGAAACAGCTGTTAGGTCTGCTTACTACACTAAATACTGCCCGCTCCCTGGAACTGTGCCAGATGTCCGTGGGTGCTGCAAGAGAAAGGCTAGACTGTGTGTGGAGGTGAGTATAAAAAAAAAATCCTGAATTTTCGAAAATCTGTAGGTTGGTTCTTAAGTTGAATTTGTATGTAAGTCGGAACAGGTACATTATTTTATTAAATACAAATAGGACAGATGTTTGTTCCAACATATTATTAGGTAGTAAGGTGTCAGTTACTGTAAAAAATCCTCATTGTAAATTAATCACAAACAATCCAAAAAAAAATCTTTATGGAGCCTAGATATTCATTAACTTCTGGAGCAAGCTGTGCTTTGATATGTAAAAAGAAACAAGTGCAGAGTTTGTCTTGGTCATCAAAAAGTTCAAGAGGTTGCAAAAAGAGCTCAGTCCTTAAGATCACCCACAACCTCAGCTGTGTTTAGCAAAAGATTTCTTCTGCAAGTCATGCAAACCGCCCCCTTCCTCCATCAAGCCTCCATTTTATACACAAGCAAACAGGGAAGCCTTGTTCATATCTAGGAGGTGTCCGTATTTTGGATGTCCAGAACACGGGGACTACCTGTATATATATAAAGCCCCTAATGTGAAAATACCTGGTAAGCTTCTCATATAGGCACTTCATATCCTAGAATGATAATTCTCACAATTTTGCTAGTTTGTGATAGAAACAAGGGGCTATGCCAACAAATATTAGGCAGTCATGGTCCATTGCCAGGAAAACCAGACGAGAATTGTCATGCAACATTGCACATAGACAGAAAGTTACATTCAAATCTAGACTTTTTTTTTTAGTAAATGTAAACTTTGTTTTATTCTTCCTCCAGGCAGGGGAGGGGACTAATCTAGGTGGCATTTGCCTCCTAGGCCATCGGAACAACATATGAGGCACTGAAGGCTAAAAGTGAAAATGGTCCTCCATTTGGATCTTGAACAGAAAAATAACAGCTGCTGAGTATTATATAGCTACCTGCTTCCAATTGGACCTGCCATCATCTTCCTGTAAAGGATGTCCATGCTGAAAGAACACAAAGCTGTGAAATACGCGGTGCCCATTAGTTAAAGGAAGCGGAATAATGATTATTATTTGTAATGATGGTATGGTATGTCATTTAATAATTAGCTCTATATTTGCTTTACAGGACAGATCGCCAGTTAGTTTTCCCCGATAACAACAGCTGATTATGGATTTTTCCTTTAGAAGCTGAGTTTCAATTAGACAAATTTATGACCGGTTTGCTTTAAAAACCATTTCAATATAATTCAAGAATATAAATTTGCAAAAGCATTGTATGCTCTGGCATCTACAGTTTCAAACTCAGCCTGTTAGGAAAATTAATCCATTTTTCATTATTTTAAAGTAAAAATAAATTGCAGATTCTGCCAGTTCGGTGTCGGGCTGTTTATTATGTTTGATATAATGATTAGGATTTGACAATGGGTCAATTAGCTGCATTCTCTGTACTTTGTCTATGTAGGTGCTCGCTTATTGATCTGCCGGGAGAGGCGAGCTCAGGGGGAATGAGTTAATTCTTTTCATCCATCACGTTTTGATCCTGTTCTAGTAGATATAAATTCAATGACAGCTGGAAGGTATTAACAAATATTTGGTTTAAAGTCTACTTTTTAAAGTACAAAAACAAAACTAGTGGAGCAATACTTCTAACGAACAAATAAGTTAATGTAGACATTAAAGGACACTCCTGCTGATGGAAATATGTAGGTTGGCAGCATGCTGACCTCCTTCTGGAAATTCTTGTTGCCTGGCTCTGATGTTGTAGCAAGAGATTTGACTTTATTGGTTGTATGCTGGTTTAAATTCAAAGGCTTTAAAAGAATTGAAGCCAATGTGTGGAATTTTTTAATTTTCTATTGAAGTGCGAGTCCACTGAAGAAGAATGGAGATCTAAGTACCAGATGTTGGAGGTTTAACCACCTGACAATTCTTCTATTTTGGTGAGATGCCATGTATTGAATTATGAGTGGTTTGGACTTTCCCTGCCAGATTTTGATATATTTTATATTATGAAGAGTGTAACAAAAACACAAAAATATCCAGGTTGGACAGGAACAGATGCAAAAATATATGGAGACATGCTGGATTATTAAACACAAGAAGGCTGATTCAGCCAACCAGACCCCACTCCTAACTGAAACGGGTGGCCTACCACCCAAAAAGTCAGAAGAGGTTTAAGCTACCATTTTGAAGTGTTGGTCTTCTGCATGTTCATGTGCACTTTTAGGTGGAATCAGCTACCTCTTGGCCTATCTTTCTTCAATTTTGCAAAGATGGCAGCTCTGCTCAGACTGAGGTTGGACCACACTTTACAGTGGAGCCTTGCCAAGGCATAGTGTCTTCCACATAAAATTACCAATGTACACAACTTCAATACAAAGAGTTGAAACTGTAAAATCTAATGTTTTTGTTAGTGACTAGACAAAAAATGGACCTAAAAAGTTTGTATTACGTTTTTTTTCGGAAAATTGTCCTGCCCTTGTGCACTTTGAAAAGCTAGTAATCCATTAACAGGAGCAATTGCAAGTTTTTGTTGTTATTATTATTATTATTAATAAACAGGATTTATATAGCGTCAACATATTACGCAGCGCTGTACAATAAATAGGGATTGCAAATGACAGACTAATACAGACAGTGATACAGTTTTTGTTGTTAGTATGAACCACAAACAAAGGCAACATATGCACAGATAATATACAGTTCCCTATTGTAAACAACGAGCTTTGAGCCACCAAACCCAACCCTAGAGTGATCGATGAGGATCTTTATGAATAAATAACTTTACATTACCAGCATTCACAAATGTTAGGAGTGGGTTGTTTCAAAGCTCTTGTACTGTTTTTTAAGAGTCTGAATATGCTACTTGTTTAATAATTGTAGTTTGAGCACAGGTGCCCCTCAACCCTTTCATTGTCAGCAATGCATACCATATAGTGTCCAGAACAAGGGAATTTAAACAAACAGTGCACTGACAGCTTTTTATTAGACATGAAATAATCAGCTGTAAAGCAATTTAAACACTACTAAAATCTTTAGCTTGTGCCCCCATCTGGCCCTCCTATCATAAGACCCAAGACTACATTTCCCTACTGGGTGCCAGAGACCTTCATGATAGGTGTCAGGATGGAATGTAGAGAGAAATCAGTGACTGTCAATTTGCTGATGTTCCATGTAAAGAACCCAGAAGCGCTCAGCTCAGAGCACCTCAAAGTTAAATGTTCTCCAGCTCTGGCCATGCTACAGTGGAAGCTAATCAAATAGTCTGTATGTTTTACTGAATATCTGGGTTCCTAAAACAGCACAAATATCGAATGACATTAAAATATTGCAAATACCATTACTTACTTATCTACTTGTCAGAAAATGTATAATGTCTTTTTAAATGTGTATGCAATGTGTGCAACAATGAAAACAAAAGATTCAGGCAGTGATAGAGTTAAAGTTGCATGCAGTGGTTTCGGGCTTGTTGGCCATGAGTGATGATGTTGGCAACGTTAGTGATAAAAATGGCCAACAAACATCAAACAGCTGTATACAGTTTGGAGTAAATGTCTCTATGATATAAAGCTGTTTCTGTGCTATAAACCAGTGATTCTGGATATACAGCTGGCCACAAGGGCATAAAGAAATGATTTGTATGGCTCTGCCCAACAACTAAAAAATGTGGAATACACCCCTTGTTTTTTTGGATTTGTAAAGGAAAAAATGTATGCAGAAAATCTTTGTTTGTTCTGTGATTTCCCCTAATTTAGGACTTTTGATTCCTTAAAATTCCACCAAACAATAACTTGGTTTTGCCAAGCCACATGCCTTGGAAAAGTGATCTATGTACTGTACTAATAATTCTAAAGAACCCTGAATCAGACATGTTCAATGTATAGGAATAAACCTACTATTTTATAATTTTTTACTAGAATTAAGACATGCAGATACCTTCTGTTTACTATGATTATTTAGCAACAGTTTGTTTGTGTTTTTTTAAGTGCAACACCCTTTTATTTCAAGTAAAAAAAGGATGCAACACGGCCCCCTTAATTCTCGATCGCCTTGGGAGCGCAGAGCCTCCCGGGCTGTGTGACATAGGTATCCCCAGAGGTTCTGCGCTCCCATTCATTCTTAATTTGGCTGTTTCTTCTGCACATACCTGAGCATCTTGGGCATATGCAAAACGTAGCCCTTTTATCAATAGAAAAAAATTGCTGATCTCACGCATGCGTAGTGAGATTGGCAAGTTTTTTTTCCCAATCTATGTCACCTGATGGAGAAGATGGATCACTGGGATGACATCCGATCCGATCCGATGGCCCAAAGACGGATACTGGGATGACACGGGACCCGATGTAAGGAACCTCTTAATGGATAGACCGATCTGCGGGATTGAAGGAAAGTGTTTTTAATTTTGGGTTAGTTTTGGGATTACTTCCGCTTTAACATTTCCGTCTGATTTTTTTTCATAATCAATCTGTATGATTCTGAACCTATCCACTGGGGCAATTCTTCCTAATTTCCTGTCCTTGTAAGAAGAAATAAAAGGAAAGGGGAGTGAGTACAATGCTTTTCTATGTGACACTATTGGAGAGAATTCTCAACACTTCATATCCTACCAGCATACTTTAGAAATGAGTATAGTAGTCCTCTGGTTTTGGAATACATTTGTAAAGAAAGACTGGGAAGAGCATGGCCATGTTATCCTACATTGCTTACGTCTGTTTTCCCCTCCAATACTTTCATATTGTGTTACACTGAAAGAAATCCTGGGGATACTGCAGGCTCATCACCATGGCTTGCATTTTATAAATGGGCCAGGAAATGCAGGCAGCAGTGATGACCAATATTGTGGTAGACAACATAGTGCAGATGGCAATATCCAATCTCCATTAATAATAGTACCCTAATTGTAAATACCTGTTATTTACCAGGCGTGATAGAAGTATGATTAGTAGGGGGCAAAGTTGAATCCTCCTCCTAAAAACGTTGGTACCAAAAAGCTTGAGACTGCTGGGCGCTATGGACTGGCATCCTTCTACAAACATTGGATAACCCGTGTCCATGTAACAACTGGGTTAATTAACTCACTGGGCATGAAACAAAGGCATAGGAAAGTGGCTGATTTTATTAAAGACACTGTCTCCAGCAGGCCGCTGGCAAAATCACTGACCTACATAACAGTAACCTCCATTGTCGGAGCGAGCATTAGCTCTGTTCCACATCATCTTCAGCTGAATGGAGAATTTCAGGCCACTGTCTTTTAGCAATTAAATTTCATAGCCATGAAAAAATAAACAGACGCTAATCGCCCTTTTTACTTTGTAATATCGCTTGCCAGAATTACAAGGCCACTCAACTGTGCTCAGGGATGAAAATAGTTGCATTGTTTTAAGGTCCTGCTTTCTATTATAACACCCGGGCCCTTTTCTCCTTAGTCAAAGGGAGGAGACGTTGGTGGGTTATGTGGGGTGAGTTGAGTTGCACGCTATGTAACTGCAATGTGTCATATTTGGACTGATTAAACGTGTTGAAAAGAGACTGGAAAATAACAGAAGAATGAGGTAGAGGGGGACTTGTGACTGTATCAACATGAGTAATGGTGACAGGTGATTATTTTGTTAGGAGGTCAAAGAAAAAAGGGAGTTAAATACTCATGACAAGATATTGCTGGGGAGAATAGACATTCTCCGCTCCTTTTTAATTAACACATTTGTAAAAGTGTTAAACAGACCCGCCATACATGGGAAAGCTGAATATTGAGCATTTCTTGTCTTTAATCATTTGGGATTGTAAATTTGTGCTGCTGGCCTCTGGAGGGGGATCAGGTAAAGGAAATATATTGGAAGAACAATTGTGCGCTGGGCAGGTTGGGAAGGAATTCTTTCAATTTTACCAGCCATTGCTTGGTTGCTCCAATTAGTGCCAATAAGTTCTGATCTGGATATAGCATCAGGCATATAAGAAAGGCAAACTCAGATAGGGATCACAGCAAAAAGGGTTGTTTTCCATGTTCTGGAGTCATAAGGTTGAGAGCCTAGGCTACTGGAGAGCTGTGACAGAATGGGTCTCCAAGAATTGGGAAGGAATTGGACCATGCATACAATGATTTCTTTGCCTTCCTCTGGATAATTTATGAGTATAGGTTCCTGAATAGAATATGCAGGTTTTATATATATATATATATATATATATATATATATGTATTCAGATGTCATACACTGTGCTAATTTTGTTCCTAATATATTCATCTGACGCCAGTAGTTGGAGTAGTACAGTCACACACAAAAATAAAATGACACTTTACATGTGTGATTGAAGAGGGCATGGGGTTACCTAGTTGCAGAATACATCTTTTTCCAATGTTAAAGTGAAGATTGAGTTCTAATTTTCTCCCACAAAGGGACTTGAATCACTCGTCACGGATGTATAGAATAATACTATAGCTGAGTAGATGTGCCTCCTGCACTAATTAGGTATGGCTCATTAAACAGAAAATATACGGTACATCAATATGCGCTGTTTATATGCTGTACATGGATTTAAATTTAACCACATCCTCCTGTGGGACTGAGAAGGGAATAAAAAAAGATCTGAGGTTTGTTTGGCTTGTACCGTGTACATAATGCTGGGCTAGAAATCCTCGTTATACAAATATTTAAGAAGAGGAACAGACATGCTGTATATTTTTCTCTATCGACATGAAACAATGCATGGGATTAGAAGGTATTTGCACAGCAGAACATAAGAATGCATGGGTTGAATAAAATATGACATTCATTTTGTAATAAAAATTTAAGTAAATGTATATAAATAAATGTTATCATGAAAATGACAAGACAAAGTGACTTGCTGCAACTCACAACAGTTAAAATTAGGCTCCGATGATGATTTTTGATTGGTATCTGTATGGTAAGATATTATAAAATTGCATATATTATCCTTTTTAATGTGATCAGGACCACACTTACTAGCTTTGGCATAAACTTCCTTGTTTATAGGTTCAATAGCTCAAGATGAAACTTACACAAATCTGAATTAGGTTGCTTTTTTAAAGGAGTGGAAACTGCAATATAAACATAATAAATAAAATTAGGCTGAGTGCCCTTTAATGATCTTATCATGTGCAGTAAAAATCCATTTTTCCCCTTGTTCATAGTATGGAATATTTAGTAAACACATCTTTACCTTGTTTACTAAGCTAAGTGAGCATTTACCATGTAAAAGGTAATCAGTCTAAACTCCACTGGTAAATAAACCTTAATGTTTCAGAACAATGAAAACTTTTTCTGAATCAATCAGAGAAAGGGATTGTGAAAGCAAACATTTGTGCTCACACCAAGAAAGCTGAAAATGTTCTTCTATGCCATTATTGTACATGTACAGTCCTGTTTCATGTTTGTTCCCTGGTCCCCAATGATCCAGTCACCTCAAAGCATTTTTGGTTTCAGAGCTATCTAGTTGAATCTGGAAAATGATAAAAAATAAAATAATGAAAATAAAATAAAATGTCCTCGATCTGCTTGGACAAAGTGCAATGAATACAAATCCTTGAAATAACTTTCAGGTCCACAGGAAATCCCTTCTATAGTTAGTATTATTATTATTAGTAGTAACATTCAGTCCTGGATAACACTTGCAAAAAAAAAAAAAAAAATAGATGAAGTTTTACAAAAGCTGTGGGAAAATATGTTATGGTCTGCTTTTGACAGAATTCCAAAAGTATGTTTGGCACAACTATGGTGAACCATGGTGGTGGCAGTATTATGTTTTTGGGTTGCTTTTCTTTAGCTTGGGTTTTAGTCAAGGTTAAGGGAATAATGAACAGTTCCAAATACCAGTCACTTTTTAATGAACATGAAGAGGAATTTCATCTTTCAACATGACCCCAAGCATAATTTCAAATCAACAAAAGAATGGCTTCACCAGAAGAAAATTAATGTTTTGGAATGGCCCGGCGAGAGCCCAGACCTAAAGCCAATAGAAAATCTGTGGGGTGACCTGAAGAGGGCTGTGCACAAGAGATGCCCTTGAATTCTGACAGATTTGGAGCGCTTTTGCACTGAAGAGTGAGCAAATATTGCCAAAACAAGATGTGCCGTTCTGATAGATTCCTACCCAAAAAAAGGGAATGCTGGAATTAAATTAAAAAGTCCTTCAACAAAGTATTAGCTCCAAGGATTGCACACTTATGCAAACAGTCTATCAAATGTTTTTATTTTTCCCTAACTAATTTGTTTGTTTTTTAATTTAATTGTATAGGTTATAAGTCACATTAAAGGCGAGAATGTATTTTTTATATATATATATATATATATATATATATATATATATNTATATATATATATATATATATATATATATATATATATATATATATATCATAGCTGCCAATATTTTATTTTACAGGTCCACTGGTCCCTGATTTATAATGGTTTGTGCATTTTAGAATGTGTAAAAAATAATAAAAATAATTGACTTGGCAATAGTTAAGGTAAGTGAATATTCTGACATTCTTTTTGCCCGGTCCTACATACAGAAATGAATGATTTTTTTTATTTACAGAAAATCTGTTTATTTAAATTCCTAAAAAATAATTGAGTTTTGATACAATAAGGCACAAATATATTTAAAATTGTTTGAATTTGAATTCTGGCTACCAATGCCACCCTACTCTTTGTTAGATTTTTTTTGGCTGTATTGATTATGAAAATTGTTTTAATGATCTGATGGCAGTGAACTGAGGCTTTAGTGAGTTGATACATTGTTACAGATTTTTTTGGATGCCCTAAAATCAACTAGAGGCAAATATTATAACAACAAAAAGAAAAAAGAAAAAAGAAAAAAAAAGGACAAAAAAATAATGCAGTTCTGTATTTGCAATACTTCATTAAATGTAAGTTTTAAAATCTTTGCATTATTTCTCTATCTATCTATCTATCTATCTATCTATCTATCTATCTATCTATCTATCTATCTATCTATCTCTATCCTATTCTTTCTCTTGCTCTCCCTCTTTCACTCTCTCGTTCCTTATAAGATATGTAAGATATTGTAAGATATGTATTATCTTCCCCCCTTGGCTCTTTTATTCACTATCTCTCTCATATTATCTCTTTTTTCTTGCCTCTTCCATTTCCATCCCCTCTCCTCTTTCTTATTTATTCTCTCATTATCTCTGTATTTATTTATATATATTATTCGTTCTCTATTTTTCTTTCATTATCTATTTATAGTATTCATTTTGTCTATCTATCTATCTATCTATCTATCTATCTATCTATCTATCTATCTATCTATCTATTTATCTATCTATCTATCTATCTATCTATCTATCTATCCCTCTATCTATCTATCTATCTATCTATCTATCTATTTATCTATCTATCATCTATCTATCTAAATACAAAATGGAAAATACGAATTCCCTGACAGGTAAAACCACCGCCTCATACAATAGATATGTCATCTGAATGTTTAGCAGTTTGCCTAGAGTTCAACTTTAATAAATAAGCCCCACGGTGTTTAGTGCAGCTCGCCGTATGACATCAGAGTAGTTTGTGTTATTTTGGGTGCTCCGATTTCTTCTTGAAATCATTTGCAGTTTCTGCATAAAGCACGCGTAGCTATCCTGCTGGGGCTTTAATAGATATTCATATAAATGAAAAGTGTGGAGCGCCTGCTTCACTAGACACAACTCTGCTCCCTCATTAAAATGACTTTAGCGATCCGATAATGCTGAATTTATTAAGCATAATTTTTAAGATGAAATAATCCTAAGACAATGGCTGATTAGAGCATTTTTAGATTTCACATTTAGCCAAAATTTTTGGATGGAAAACACATATTAATGAAGCTTAATGTTAGATGGCAATATCCAGCCAAGGTATTAATTTTATGACGGCCGTAATTATCACGTAAATGTTGATTGCCAACTCGAATATACCGAGCAGGCTCCGTGTTCTTGTCCTTTAGTAATTTCTTGCTGCAAATGTGGAAGTCATTTAAAAACTTTTAGGAAAAGTGACACGAGGTGCTCAATATTAGTTTTGTAAAAAGTTCTTATTTGTTGGATTCTATCCTAGTTTAAATTCTGAGCATTTGGCTGCCAATCTATTTCCCCTCTGACTGAACTAAAGGACCGCTTTGAAAATTTGGGATCAGGCAGGTCTTTATTGTGGAAAGGGACAGGTAACGTAAAAACATACTGAACTTGTCTGATTGCTGCCTTCTTTTGTTAAAAACGCTGAGCTGTACATGCCTGGGGTATCCCAGCTTCCCCTTCAGCTGCCAAGACTGAATGAACTCTAGCATATATCATCTCTGCCTTGCCAATCAACACAGGCAAAGATTACAACCTGGAAGAAGAAAAGAAGAAGATGGCAGCACCCATGACAAAACAGGGAAAAGTGAGTAAAATAAAAAAAATTATGATTAGGCAGGTAAGTTTTTTTTTCTTGCAGAAGGGACATTGCCTGTCCCATTTGCATTAAAGGACCTGCCTGGCCTCAATTTCTGCTTTAATGAGGATGACCATACCGGATATTGAGATGCGGTTACTGGATGAGGGTGGTGGACCAGGTAGTTAGTAGATAAACTCTCAATAAAAAACTTAAACCAGGAGTTCAGGTGCACAGATAAAGGTAACATAATTACATACTCATTAACATTGAAAAAAGACCGGTAACCAACTAAATTTTCTGATTGATAAATTAAATAGTGGAGACTTTGGGGTGTCTGTAATAGGGGCCTAACTTTAGGGGGAACACTCCTGAAATCACCAACTCTCGCCACTCCAATGATCCTTGGCCAGTCTTTGCTGCAATGCAACAGTTAGAGCTTGGAGAGAACTATACCGCTACCCGCTTCATCATGTAACAGTGAGCATTGCATCATGGGAGGTTACATGGGCATTTTGGAAAAAGCTGGAGGGGTGAGTATCTGTGGCTTTGGAAATCCTTCATTATATAGTGAAAAAAAAATGAGCTCCTTTCATAAAAGGAGCGACACAATAAAAGTTTGAGACAGTTGCAGCAAGAAGAGCAGCCTTAGTAGACCAGTCATCACAATCAGGACCAATGGGAAAGAAGACTGTGGGACTGCAGAGTAAATACTACTAATTTCTGGGTTATCTCATGGAAAATTGAGCATTACATTTTTCATCAGCCCCTGGAGTACATTTTCGGTTATTTTATCGTTGCATGGCGTAGGTCTCAAGGATTGTTGGAGCAGCCTTTATGGCATCAACACAGCTGCATTGTATCCTGCACAACATGAATAGTGTATCAGTTTATATTACTTGTTGCCTGGAATTGTGAATTTTAATTGTCCGCAGTTTGGCCACTGAAAATTCTAATGAGCAGTTACTGTTTTGCAATATCTGAAAGGGACGGGTAAAGTTTGTGCGTTTTCATTTTAAGGTCGATAAATCTCTGTTGTGTGAATCTGTGCTGATTTCATAACTCCGGCACACCAGCACCCCCACTATTCCGGGGCTCCCGTCTGCTCCATTGCCCAACCGGAATCTGTGTGCCACACATGTCCTCCTCTGCTAAACATAGCACAATTTGCTTCTCAAACACCCTCGCGGGGATGGAAGCGATGAATATGCAGCAGGAGGTAAATTTGTTTTCTGTACCCAGTAATAATAACTTATTCGGCAGGGCCCCTCATACATACTGTTGACCAAGTCGGTTTGTCTGCCTGCGTGTACCGTGAAGAGACATTATATCCTGTAATGGTCCCATATTTCCAAATTCACTTTATTTATGACCTTATTTGTTACCAGACAAGTTGTCATGATTTTACTCTGGAGCCTGGAGAAACCGAGGATATTACGCTATCAACTACGATGGTGTCACAGAACAACAAGCAATGCTCTGCAATATTATAGCGAACACCGCTGGTGGCATTGGGGCTTAAGAGTGAGTTTTATGTAACCAGTTTTAATAAATCTGAATTGTTTACAGAATATGAAAAGACAGGGAGGAAAACTGGGGAAAGAGATCATCGGATGTGCATAACCAGTCATCAGAGAGGGTAAAGAAGATCTATTAATAACATTACAAAGTTTGCATGAATAAATTCATGACATGTCACAATATACTGCAACGGTATCATTAATTTCTAGAAAAAGCTATGCCTATAAAATTAAAAATGGCTGCAACATTCTCTTATCTTGTAGTCAACTAACAAGACACTACAACATATCAATATCGCTGTAGCTGGAGTTCACTATCCTTCTCATTATTCCAGCAAATCTTTTACATTTTATCTCAGAATCAAGTTTAGGCTACTGTTCTATGCCTTTGGGTCACTCTATTACTGCATTACAATTTTCATTTCAGACCAGACACATAAATGCCGCCTAGCTACCCCTTATTCTCCTCTAATGACCTACCAATGACCTCCTCACTCATAACCTCTTTCCATTCAAAGCTCAGAGGTGCTCCTATTTGCTGTGATTCCTTCTTTCTACCATTAAGTTTGCTTTGACCTGTAACAAATTCAAACAAGTCCTCAAAACCAACCTTTTTACCTACTCATGGTCTACCACAAACACATTCCTCCTCCAGATCTTGCCACTTCACTATTTAAAGAATAACCTTAATCAATACCTAGCCCGTATTCTCCAGGTGCAGGAGATCAATAAATCACAGGAAAGTTATTTGCATTCAGTAAATGCCATTGTTTTCATAGCTATCCCCGTGCCCAAAACTCTCTAGGACAGTGTTTCCCAACCAGGGTTCCACCAGAGGTTGCTAGGGGTTCCTTGAGCAATGAGCTATTTGGACCTCTCCAGATAGTTACTACTGACACCAATGTCTCTTTTGGCTATCTGTAAGGGTGACATTCTTCCCAATGGCCAGCAATGTAAGAGGCATTCTTACCACTGACCACTACTGACCACCACACTAAT
The DNA here is from genome assembly GCF_032062135.1 of Pyxicephalus adspersus. Taxonomy (NCBI): domain Eukaryota; kingdom Metazoa; phylum Chordata; class Amphibia; order Anura; family Pyxicephalidae; genus Pyxicephalus; species Pyxicephalus adspersus. The sequence goes on along the minus strand of NC_092865.1, from coordinate 14,262,859 downwards.
GTACTATGAACTGTGGAGGGGTTCCACTTGGTGGTAACACTGCTCTAGGATTTATGTGTCAATGACCCTAGATGTCGGGAAATAGGTAACTCTTTCATAACAAACACACTTGTTACCAAGGATAGTGATGACGGAATTCACCATACTGAATTCATCCAAAATTTTATTCAAATGATCAGAAATTTAATTCGATCTCCACCAATGAAAATTCAACTTACATTTAGGACACATTTACATAGTTGCATTACACTGTTTTCAAATAGAACTCTGGTAGGATCAAGAGATATGGATCAGCAGGATTATGTATTTCAGCATCATCCAGTGCTATTACACAGTAGAATCCATACATAAGACGGAATGGCCAGACTGCAACCAATGTAATATCACTGAAAGTCCCTTTTGTTCTAGTGGGGTTGTGGCAGAATCTAGACATGCATATGCAAGGCCGTGTAATAAAGTGTAATTAACTAAACTCACAAAGGCATTATTTCTGGATTCGGAATTTTCTGCCATCTTGACTTGCCAAGTTGGAATGACTTAGCTCCTGTGCATAGGAGTTCATTCATCCCTGGCACCCAGGTAGGCCAGGATCAAACACTAAGCTGGGCATGCACACAGGGGGCCATTCATTTTGGATACTTGGGTATGCCAAGGTTATAAAGTAAACATTTTCATTACACATTCAGCAGAAGATACAAACAAGCAGGTAAGTTTGCATAAGCAGTCTACATGTAGTTTTAGTTCCACTTTAAAGCTTGCTCTTGAACTTGTTACCCTACTCTGAAAAATTGTAAAGATTCTCTGGATCATGTAATTTAAGGTTCTTTGGGTAAATGGGTTGTCATTCCCGTATTCATTGGGTAAACAGGCTGTCACTGAAAAACACCAAAGGGATTTCAAAGCAAACCACTAGATAAGGGACTTCTAACGTAAAGACTAAAGCTGCGTACACACCTGCAATTTTTCTCGTTGGAAAGGATCTTTCACGATCCTTTCCAACGAGAAAAGACTGCACGATGCATGAACGATGCTGTACATACAGCACCGTTCATGCTCTATGGAGAGGGGAGGGGGAGAGCGACGGAGCGGCACCCTGCTGCGCGCTCTCCCCTTCCCTTTCATTAGGATCGGTCGTCGTCCATCGTCCATGGATCCGCCAGGACGGTCGTCGGACGATGGACGACGACCGACTGTACACACGGCAGATTTTCGCCCGATAATTGGTCGATACCGATTATCGGGCGAGAAAAATTTGCCGTGTGTACGCAGCTTAAATCTGTCAAAATTTCAACCATTAAGTAGAACTATTCTTATTCTGCTGCCTTCTTTTGCCACCAACATAGAGCCATAGATGGAAACTACAAAAATGTCAGCTATCTCAATTTTTCTATGCAGGTAGAGAAGCAGAAAACCTTCATCACTTTTCAAATGTTCACGTTAAACTTTAAGAATTGCTGAGCTGTGCATTCAGCGCTAATTGGGTTATTTAATATAACTATAATGTTGCATATGGAATCCAGTTTGTAATTGTCTTCAGAAGATGTACAGTAACGGCGTATTGTAAATTGTACAGCCTCAAGTATCTCAAGAACTGTAAATAATATATCGAGTTTATCAGGACCGCTGGCTCAGAATCTACGTTTTTTAATTAGAATCGGTGACTACTCCTAGATAGGGAAGCTATGGTGCAGTAGGTAATTTAATGGTCGCCCGGTATTCCCATCTATCACCCTATTCTGTCTATTAAAGCCGTGCAAGATAATATTATGGCTTTAATATGGTAATTTCCTCACCGTAACTCTAGCACGGAGAACTGACACTTACTCATCATTGCTTAATTACTGGTGCCGTCAGCTTGCGAAAAAAAAAATGAAATTCACTTTTTTTATTCTCCCTAGTATTTTGGATGGATCGGAAATGATTTCATTGTCATTTCTTAAAATGCAGTTTGACACAAATCTAACATCAGGGGGAACACACGGGGAAGGAATGTCTCAGGGTTTTGAAGCGATCCCCAGTAATTGAGAGAATGAAGAGATTCATATGCCATTATTGCTATCATGTCGGGATGCTGTAAGTCATTCTCATGTGCGGAAGAGATTTCATTTAAAGGGAAGCTGCCTGTGAGGAAGATGAAGGATGCTAATGCTTTCTGATCAACTGGAACCAGTATGCAGGTAAAAGAGTAGGGATGAGGGAAATTGGGAGTTCTGGCAGAAAGATGGCTGTGAAATTTCATCATCTAAATTTATTGGAGTCAATGGGAAAGAGGAAAAAATGTGAAGCTAAAGCCAAGAACAAAAATGTAAAATTTGAAAGCTTACCAGTTCTAAGATGTGGTGGCTGTGTTTTTTTTTTTCAGGAATTAAAAAACCTGTTGATCCCAAAAGAATGCCAGCATCCTCGTAAGTTCCTGTGTACCGACCTGATAGCTCAAACAAATGTAATGGAAGAACTTTTTAAAGCTGAACTAAACTTCAAAAATAAAGAATTTCAAGCAGACAGGTAAGTTTATTGTATAGCAGGAGGAGAATCTTCCATAAAATAAATGTACCTGTTTATTAGCTATTTTTTAAGTACACTCACCTGTCCTTGCTCCATCGTGGGCACTGGAGTCTTCTTTTCTTCTTCCAGGTTCAAGATCTTCAGACAGATCGTGCACAGCTGTAATGTACATAGCAGAAAAAGATACAAACAGGCAGGTACATTTGTTCATTTGCCAAGGCACATCACCTGTCATATCTGGAATAAACAACTGGCCATTTTTATTTAAAATACAGTTTCAGTTAAATCTAAATCAGGAGAGTGGCTTGGGGTGACAACAGTGCTTTGTTATAGATGGTGCAGCAAGTGAACCCCATCATCCGAAGACAGAAAATCTGTTATTGGTAGGATTGATAAAGGAAAAATTAAAAAACATTTCAACCACCACATCTAAAGGCAGATATATTCTATTTTTGCTTTAGTTTTGAATGGATACTCTGGGAGAATTTACATTGCACCCCATACTAATACTCACAAATACCAAAGCTTTTCTTTCCCCAACAGGGAAAATTTGTATGGGTTTAATGGTGCCATATATCAACGCTAACAACAAAATATATGTTAAAAAACAATTTGTTGCAATTTTTTATACAATAAAATTTTTTATACAACAGTGAAAGAGTGACCCCAGTAGAATTATCCACTAAAGAACAAAAAGGTTCTCTATTTTGTTCTAAATCTGAAGACAATACTACTAAAGGTGATATTTTATGTTTTTGATTATATACACTGTGGTGCACTACCTATAACACTATGGGGTCATATCACTCTTAACTGCACAAGAAAGTTTGTGTTATGGATTTTAAACAAATAATCTTGCTTTCCAACATCAATGCTTGATGACATAATACCAACCTAATCATCAACCAATATCTGAACATATACATAGATGCGGTACTAATAACGTTCTGTCCTTCTGATGAAGCCTATTGGTGAAACGTGTTAAGGACTGTAAAAATTATTGTGTATCATTACAAACCATGTGATTACTGAATTGTTATTTGTTGCTTTTTGCATGTATTTATTGTTTTGTGATACATTTTTATAATATTGTATAATAAATTGCAACAAATTATTTTTTTTAACATATATTGTGTTATTATTGTTGATATTTGGCACCATTAAAAACTATGCAAATTTTCCCTGTTAGGGAAAGAAAATCCTTTTTGTATTTTTGCTTTAGGTTCAGATATACTTTTAGGTAGCTTTTTGTGTGTTTTAAATTTTGTTCTGATAAATTAATATGCCTGCTTGAAAGTTTATTATTTTTGTCACTTTCTATTGTTGTCCAGCAAAAGTGACAATTCCAGGAAATCTTATAAACACGGGGAGGAGGTGCTCATAATGATCAGTTTTTATTTGTTAAGTTTAAAACTTTTTATTCCAAAAGAAAAAAAATATTTCTGTAACTGCTTAACAAGTGTTACTTGGAGTTGGGAATGCGGCCTGAAACACTTCTTTGTGTTCCTGCAACAAACCTTACCTGACATTCATTCAAAAAAGCACCCTGATACATAAAAGTAATGCAGTTCTGATGCACACGTATCATGGTAATTCACAACAAAGGTAACACAGGCAAATGCAGGTAGCTACCATGCATTGTGGTGTACTGTGCCAGCAAAAATCCATCATATTCCCTATCTGCTCCATCCCTGTTGGATGAAACTCGTTCAAATTGCATAGAATGCCTTAATGTAGTGCACATTGATGTATATTATAATGATTGGTAATGTTTATATGTTAACACAACACACAAGAATAAAAAGTATATTCATTCCTAATTTGATGCCAATTTAATGTCTATTTGATAATACATATCCATGTAAGCTACCCTGTCCACATGATGATAACATTGCTATGAAGAAATAATGTTGTCACCCTATTTCATATATAATTATATTAACTATTTATTTAAGTTGTAAAATAACAGATACATTTGCAGGAACCCTAGGTTATAAAATGATATAACTATATATGTTATTTTTGATTTGTTACACTTTAACAAAGAATCCTTTCATATTTTATTGCTAGCAAAACTTTTCCCTTTTTTTTGCATTAATTCACTCTAAAAAAAAAAATACAAAGGCTTTTTTATTGCCGGCATTGTGGTGTGATTATTGAAATGTGTCCGGACCTACTGTTCTACAGTGGGGGAAAAAGGAATTCTGTTATAGCAAATGCTAAGCAATGCATTGTAAATGCATCAGAAAACACATCCACATGTAAATGTGTTCAGGATAATTCTGACATATGTGGGAAATAAAACTGCACGCTGGGAGCTTAACTGCGCCCACCAATTTCACCCGTACAGAACAAAACAACATAGAAAATATAGAAAACATGCAAAACAAAGGCATGCAAATTAATTTGATTTGAATGAATGCTTTGACATTTTCTAACATACTTATGTATCTTCATAGAGGGCTGCATAAACATAATCCTCATATCTGAAATTATCAGAGCAATGACAGCGTAAATGTTAGGGGAGTTGCAGATTAGAGTGCGGCGATCGCTTCTAGGTGATGCCTCAAGTATTGGCTGACACAGCCCCAACTTCATAGGTGTATTGAAGTGAGAATTACAGCTCTATAACATGAAAAGTTAGGGAAAAAAAATATTCAAATCTGATAATAGACCAAAAATTTCTGTTTCTACTCCATAAACATTTTTTTTATAAATATCTTTTAAAAATCTTCATTAAAAAAAGGTAAATTAGTTTTTGATAAAAATATATATTTAATTATTTACATTGCAGTAGCTATATTAACATATTCTTACACAAACCCACCTTTTATTTAATACTATATACTGTTGTAAAGAAGTAAGGGATATTTCAGACCTGCCGTGACCCACTGCATTCTTCCGCAGGCTCTTTCTCAGTTGCTCCCATTTAAGTCAATAGGACCGGGTGGGAACCAATTTTTTTTACACACAGTTGGGGCAGTTTGCAGTACAGTTCCAGAAAGTTGTAAGTTGCAGTTGCTTACAAATTTTATCACCTGCTGTGCGCCCGAAGCTGCTAGGTGTGCAGTTTTAAAAGGTAGATTACACCGCCAGAGGTATTTGGGCAGTTGAAGCAATTTTTAATAACTTGTCATGTTCTTCCACCCAAGCTCCTTCCAGATCTGGTACCCTCAGATGCCCTGATTGGCTGGCCAGGGATAATAATATTAATCATATATAATTATAGGAAGAAGTAGAAAAAATTGTTAATGGGACTTGACAACTATAAAAATAAACCCTATGATTCATATACAGCTTGTCCCCGGGTTACATACGACATAGGGACTGTAGGTTTGTTCTTAAGTTGAATTTGTATGTAAGTCGGAAAAGGAACATTATTTTAATAAATGCAATTAGATGTTTGTCTCAACATAATATTAGGCAGCATGGTGTCAGTTACTGTATAAAATCCTCACTGTGAGCTAATCACAAACAAAGCAAAAAAAAAAATCTTTTTGGAGCCTAGACATTTATTAACTTCTGGAACACAAAGAAACAACTGCATAGTTTGTCTTGGTCATTAAAGAGTTACAAAAGGCTGAAGAAAGAACTAAGATCACCCACAACCTCAGCTGTGTTTAGCAAAAGATTTCTTCTGCGAGTCATACAAATGGTCCCTCCTCCTTTCAAGCCTCCATTCTGCACGCAGCAAGCAGGGAAGCCCTGTTTGTATCTAGGAGGCGTCTGTATGTCAGATGTCCTTAACCTGGGGACTACCTGTAAATAATAGGGTCAGAACCCATGTCGGTATTACAGTTGCTGAGCCTGACACCTTTGCTAGTCACCTTTCTTTTACCCTGGCATTGACATTCGCCATTTTTGCATTAGCTTGCAAACCTAAAGAGCTGTAAAGTTTGCCACAAACCCAGGTTGCAGTAAACTTGGACATTAACCTTCCTGAAAAATATGTAAGAAAAAAGAGAACAGATAACTTGCCATCTCACATAACAAAATCTCCCATTACATTAAATAATTGGATGATACAAAAGGCTTATATAAAAGATTGTTACGTTCAGCTCCAAGGCAGTACAATGTCTAAATACCACCCTACAAATTTAGGAAACTCCAAATTGCACTGACCACATTTATCATTTTCTTCCCACAAGTGTCCTCTACAACATAACAGCAAAGAAAATAATGTTTTAACAAGGAGTAGGAGCCCATTAGCACTGCTTGAAAAGACTTTTCTTTTTTTTTTCAGAATTGCATCGCAATGTCATTATAATAGGCACAACTGCACTTCTCTAATAGAATCAAATGATGAAAAAAGAAATAACTGAACAAGTGACATGAAACAGGCTGGTGACATTGATGCGTCCTTGCCTTGGAAGGAAACTTCCTTTACTTTCTCATAATCATACTTTTTTTTATCTGGTTATATACTAATATAGAGATGATGATAATCAGAAACATCGCAGTCAGCCTTCTGTGTATTTGCAATGGGGCAGATATGCAAATTGATTCTGTCATCGCTCTATTCTAAACGAATTAGTAGCCTTATTTTACAGACCTGTTGAATTAGAATTCATTAGTATTTTTTTCTTTTAGTTTCTTGCAGTCTCCAGTAATGGCACATGTAATCATTTAGAGGACCTGCTGATGTCTGTACATTGGAATACTGTAATGACATGACATTAGAGAAATGGAGGTAGCCATATAAGAATGGGATTACGAAGTGTGTTATAGTATCACAGGCTCTGCACACGCATGTAGACAAAACAACTTGCTTTGTGATCTCATCTTGTACATAATAAATAGAATTGATCTCTTAAAAGGGAAATGTGTATGTGTTGTAATTTAAATGTGTCTGCAATCTTTTTCATTCTTTCTTCTTAAGATTGAAAAGTGAAACATATACATTGAAAGCCCAATTCTTTTTGGTAATGAATACTCAGAGGGTGGTAAAAATAAAGACCGTGGTTGCAATTTTTTTCTGCTCTTTGGAGTTGTCCATCGCAATCTTCACTTTCTAACACTAGATGTCCTCAGTCATCTGGGTTGAATAGTAAGGTTGTGAGTGTAGGGCATTATGGACCTGCCCCCGAGGACTCACTAAACTGTCTTTACTTAAAATAATAATAATATAAATAAAATAATAGTAATAATTTAGAGTCACTATGCCTGTCAAAGTTCTCAGTCAGTCAGTCACATTCAACTGGACCAGTTTTCGTGAAGTTGAAGACATTTCAAAGCTTTCCAAGCAACTTCATCAGTTCATCGAACCTTGTTGCTTTGATCTGGTTGGATGCCAGCCTGGAGGAGAGCGGTGATCCTAGACAAGGTGATTTACATGCAGACCACCTTAGGTGGCACTTACATATAATGCTGAGCTTCCATAATTGAAGAACTGAAATTCAATGAATATGGACAGTCAGGCTGGAGAGGAAAGGGTCAGATGTTCCTAAATATTCTCCAACCAGGAAATGGAGTGGGGTCTTTTTGTCTGGCTGCAACTTCTAATGCACATTGGGCCTGATTTATGAAAGCTCTGCAAGGCTGGGGAGTATACACTTTTATTAATGAAGCTGGGTGATCCAGCAAACCTGGAATGGATCTGGTCCAGGATTCAAAACATTTGGATAGCAAACAGCAAATAACGTTGAAGAAATTTATTCCAGGTTTGCTGGATCACCCAGCTTCACTGATGAAAGTGTATCCTCTCTAGCCTTAGAGAGCTTTAATAAATCAGGCTCATTGTGAGAAGCTCACAGTGTGAAGTGGAATCTGAGTAAGTGATTTCAGTACAAAAACAAGGGCCTATGCAATTGGACAAATTAAAGGGAATGCTGGAGTTTGAAATTGGTGTTGATTTGGCTTAATACAGGATATGTAAACCCTGCCAATAAAGACCTCTGATTTGCTACCATTGATCCTTGATTTAAAGAAATAATTGGTCGGATCATTATCAATTCAGAATCTAAAAATCATATTGCAAGGCTGGTATAATTGCTAGAAGGATACGTGCCAGACCAAAATTGGATAGTGGATAGTCCTAGTACCATGGACTCATGCAAAAGAGAGCCTGGTTAGGGCTGCCATTAGGGGGGACAATGGGTACTTCTGATCCAGGCCTGAACAAATGAGCTTGACTTTAGCAATGGTAGAAGTCTTAGACATGGGGAGAGGAGCCCAGAACATTCCAGATGGTGGCTCTGATTGGCACAATGCCAATTAAGATGATTACTGTAATGAACTGGCACGGGGTGGAGCAGCTACACCAGTTCTGCACAATCAGTTTCCAAAAAAGCACTGGAACTTTTCCTATTGCATGCAGCCATTTGGCACATCAGAACAGGTGAATCAAATACTGTACGTATATACTTCCATTTCTCTCTTGTAAAACAGTAGATTTCTTTTAACTATAGATTGTATGGCTCTGCTGGAGCTGCCCTTTACAATAAGAACACTACCATAAAAATTTAAGAAAGATAAACAAAAAAGAAATAAACAATCTATGCAAATAGTAATCATTCAAGGACAAAATGTTGTTGTATAAACTTGTTATATTAAGACAGTGTAGAGCGAGCCTTTCAAATAAATCTGGAGGCACTGGGGAGTTTACAAATACTGGCATATTAATATACTGCTTGTATAATAATAAAAAATATCACGCTGCTAAAGCAGTTTAGCGTTATCACATCTCGGCAGGAGTTTATTAGAGATGGCTGCTTTCTTTTATTAAAACTTCCATTGGCTTAGTGCATAGGATCTGAAGGCAGTCATAAACTGCAGACAGAAGGACAGGATATTGGTATTTAAGTACAGATTTCTGTCTTCCGATCGCCCTGCTGTACCTTCCCAGACATTATGCCAAATGAATCATTTATCACCAGGAGGACAGCCGGGTTACACTGAGCTTCAAATTGAACGTGTTTATTTCTGCTTAATGGGAATTTTAATATTGTTATTAGAGAACAGATGAGAAAATTTCACATTCACTTATTTATTTGTATCTTTTTTACAGGCACACGCACATTCTATACTGCTGTTGTTTTCCAAATATTACTGCATGGATTCAGTACGAAGGGACAGGTACTCTTAAATGGCTCGTCCCATGGTTAGTGTTCCTCCAACAGACACCTGTGTCAATGTTGAAGGTTACAAAGGGTTGGGCACCATAGTGTGATTGGATAGCATAGTGATTGGATGCTTAAGCCCAGGTATCCGGTCATAAAGGTGAGAAGGTTACATGCTATGCAGCAAGCACTGGATGCTTCTGATGGATGGAGAGACTGCTTTGACCATCTGAATATCACAGTAGAAAATGAATCTTAGCAGACCATTCAACATTTTTCCAATCTTCTCTTGCTCAATTATGGTGAGCCCATGAAAAGCCCATCTGCTTCAAGGTTGGACATTTTCTACATTTGGAGATTCTCTTTTGCATACATTGGTTGCAACAAGTGGTTTTTTTATTGTTGTTGTTGGCTTTCTATCAGCTCTAAACAGTCTGATCATTTCCCGTTGACCTCTGGCATCAACAAGGTATGTTCACCCATGAGACTGCAACTTACTGGATATTTTCTATTTTTTGGACCATTCCCTGTACAACCTAGAAATTATTGTGCATGAAATCATCCATCTGCTCCAAGGCTGGACATGTTCTACATTGAGAGATGCTCTTCTGAATACCTCAGTTGTAAAAAGGCTTATTTGAGTTAGTGTTGCCTTTCTATTAGCTCCATCCAGTCTGGCCATTCACCTCTGGCTTCAGACCATGCAAATTCTTTCCAATCTTCTCTTGCTCAATTTTTGGTGAGCCAATACAAATTTTATTTTTTGAAGTTCTTAGCTGACAAGAGTGACACCAAGTACTGTAGCCCATCTCCTTCAAGTCTTGACATGTACTACATTCTGAGATGCTCTTCTGCATACCTCAGTTGTAACAAGTGGTTACTTGAGTTACTGTTACCTTTCTATCGGCTCCAATCAGTCTGGCCCTTCACCTTTGGCCTTTGGCATCAGATCATGCAAAGTCTTTCTAACCTTCTCTTGCCCAATTTTGTTGAGCCAATACAAATTTTATGTTTTGCAGTTCTTAGCTGACAAGAGTGACACCCAGTACTGTAGCCCATCTCCTTCAAGTCTTGACATGTACTACATTCTGAGATGCTCTTCTGCATACCTCGGTTGTAACAAGTGGTTACTTGAGTTACTGTTACCTTTCTATCAGCTCCAATCAGTCTGGACATTTACCTCTGAACTCTAGCATCAACTACGTATGTTCACCCAGACCATTCCCTGTAAAACCTAAAAATGATTGTACGTGGAAATTCCAAAAGATCAGAAGTTTCTTAATCTTGTGGTTATCTGCCTCTCCTGCTGGTGGTGCTGAATACCTGGTAACGATGAACTTCCACTGTCCACCAGCAGATGGCCACATCCAGAAGGAACCCATCATGCAAATAGCTGGGAGCTCCCTATTTAAGGGTTTGCCCTTCTTCGAGTCCTTGCCAGATCCTCAGTGCTATTTGTCCTTCTACCTGCTGTGCTCTCTGGCCCTGATCCTTTTTCCTGTCCCAAGACCTGTTCATCCTAACCTGAACTGATCTGACCCAAGCTTGCGAACCTTTGTTTCTTATAAGTCTGTTAGTTAGTTGTTTTAGTGGTGTTCGTTGTTTTCTGGATTGTCACGTTATTTGTCCTTATTGGCACTATTCTTGTAATAAACTTGATTGCACCCATCAGGGATCTTGCATCAGTTACTGCCATTAGTGATCACTGGCGTACTGGCGCACTGCTTGTGCAGTACGTAACACTTAACCTGGCACCAACAACCAAGCCAACAATTTTTCTCTATTCTTATGTTTGGTTTGAACTTCAGCAGGTCGTCTTGACAATATCTATAATCCTAAATGCATTAAGTTGCTGTCACGTGATTGACTGATTAAATATTTCCATTAAGCCATTCAACAGGTGTGTCTAATAAAGTAGCCGGTGAGTATATATTGGTGCTTTATATATAAAGAATAATAAGAACTTAACAATAATGCTTAATATGCCACCCAGTGAGTAATGCCGCATTTCAGCTCCATTGATAATCTAATATTCACAAGTTCACTAACAAGTTTACTTTGAAATAATTAAAAAGAAGAAAGCTATCAGCAGACAGAGAGAACAGCTGTTACAGTGGATTTATCATTATTCACTCATCACTAGAGGTCTCTTTTTGACGTATTTAATATTAGAAAAATGTAAAATGTTGCATAGATTGCTTATCCTAAAGTGGATTGTATTTCTGTCTCTGTGATTTCAGGTACAAAGAATGTTCCCCCCCTCCACCTTCCCCATTCTATGGAGAGATAAGTTATGCAGGCTTCCGGAGGTATATGTAAGAAATGTTCTCTTTGTAATAAAATCTTGCAATTGCATGAGAAACAGCACTAAAATATAACAGCAAATTTCAAAGACATATTTCTTGTTATGGAGAGGCTGAGTTCTTTTATACTGTAATTAGCCTAATTAACTTGTAATTTAGTTAATAGTGTTCTGGTATAAGTTACATCTCAACAATGAATTCATTCAAGATATCTTTTTCTTATAGATTCATCATGCAGAATAGACGTAAAAGGCACTTAATCGAAAAGTCAGTGCGTGTTTCTCTGGTGACCGTTCGAGACAGATGGTTATAAAAGGGATCATTTATCAGAGGACAGAAGGCTATGTTTAGAACATATTATTTAGATCTCTGACTATGACTGTATGGATAAAAACATGGCTCCAAAGATAACAATACAAACCTATTACTTCAACCTGTACATAGACTAAGAGGTATCGAACCTTCATTGGTACCCCCTCCCCATCCTTTCTTGGAAGCTTAATAAAAAATGCTGCACCTATTGTGTGGGTGTGACATGTCCAAGGCAAGTATTAAAAACCCAACATGGGGCTGTTTTTTTTTTCAATAAGGTCCATTAGGATAAAGAATAAAGCAACTGGATGCAATATTTTTCACTGCAGTAATCTCTTTTTGCCCAGGTTGCCTTCTGGGTTTAAGATGTTTAGCTGGGAGACCTATTGTAAATGCAAAGCTGCGTGGACTACATTGCTACTACATTGTACTCGGAGCGCAGTGGAGCTGGTGTCACCATGAAAGCCCCGTTCTTTGCACCATAAAGGAGTTCCCACCATTGGGAGAATAGGCAAAGAGATAAATGACCTCAAAGACCATATTGTGACCAGATTGAAGACTCCTAAAAAAGTAAAAAATATAAAATACACACTTGAGCATAGCAAGGCAGATATTGGGGAGGTTCTGTAGAGCAGCTAGATTTTGGGAATACTTTGCCTTTATACAACTAAGTTGGTTGTGGCCCTATGTAGTGAACAATGTATGCAAGCATCAAATGTTGAGCAGCAGCCAAGAAAAGAAAGAAGAACAATGAAGTCCAGTGGGTCATTAGCTAACCCAAAGTCTAGAGGAGGTGGCCACAACAGTGGATGAACCTTGGCAGAGAATACTCCAATAATTAGGAGGCATTATACAGTCTTCCATGTGCCGCCCCTGACTGCAGAGTGTGCTCTGCACCATCAAGGAGTTCCCACCATTGGGAGAATAGGCAAAGAGATACATGACCTCAAAGACCATATTGTGACCAGATTGAAAACTCCTAAAAAAGTAAAAAATATAAAATACACACTTGAGCATAGCAAGGCAGATATTGGGGAGGTTCTGTAGAGCAGCTAGGGGTGCCGCATTTTGGGAATACTTTGCCTTCATACAACTAAGTTGGTTGTGGCCCTATAGAGTGATCAATGTCTGCAAGCATCAAATGTTGAGCAGCAGCCAAGTAAAGAAAGAAGAACGGTGAAGTCCATTGGGTCAATAGCTCACCCAAAGTCTAGAGCTGGAGGCCACAACAGCGGATGAACCTTGGTAGAGAATACTCCAATAGTTAAGAGGCATTAACCAGTCTTCTATGTGCTGCCCCTGACTGCAGAGTGCATCGCCTGTCTGGCATGCTGGGAACGCAGTTCCTTTACAGCAATAAAGGCACCATTACCAACATTTTATCTATGTCTCATCCATCCATAGCTACCTTTAACATCACCTTTGTAGGAGTCAGCAATGCCAGCCCATCATGTTTGCCCTGCGGTTGGACTTTCAAACAGTGACAGTTCTTTTACTGCATAAAGCAGATGATTGACAGGCAGAATTCTTTGTAGCAGGAGAATAAACAGAACAGAGATAACCTCTCAGGGTAAAACATGCTCACAGGAATGCTATTAGAACACAGACTCAGTATAAGATCACTGACAAGGCAGCTGGCATGGTCTCTCATGAGACAGCGGGCACTAACCTGGGTGAATGTAGCAGCGGCTCTCTCTGTTTGTTGCTTTTAGAGGGTTTGCGGCTATTTTTCACTGATGATTTCTCTTTTGGATTTTCACAGCAGGCCACCTGTATACCTTCCTTAAGCCGAATCAGTAGCCCAATCTCATGCCAGTGGACTCTTCTAATCTCCATGTTGTGGTCTCGGCTTCTTTTAGTTTAGGCTACATTCACATTGATGAAGTTGCAGAGTGGGCGTTTTCTTTTCCAATGTATTTTATGAGTGTATCACATTTAACTATTTCCACTTATGGGAGATGCATTTTGCAAGAAATTGCCCCAACAAGAAGCAACTGGAATTTTTTATTAACTAAATGCACCTAAAGGAACTGCCTTAAAATGTGGTGCAGCCTTTGCCCACACATGATGCACACATCATGGGGTTAACTTACTAAATGAATGAAGGCTATTCACCTACTTTAGTTAAATAACACATTTAAAGATTCACTTTGCAAAGAATACCCAATTACATGCAAGTTAGAGTTTCATCTAATTTATCAAGCTAAGGGACATATTCCTTTGCAAACTGAACAGCCTATGTTCCTTTAGTAAATCCACCATATTGATGCTCTGGACACACTTTAGCCAAGTTATTCATATGCTGTTGGGAATGTGCCAAGTATCCTGCTATAGAATCAACTCTCACGCACATTTTCAGGTATTACATCATTCTAAACTAGCCAATCAAGATGGCATTCTGGAAGAGCAGAAGAAGACGAGGGCAGTGCTCACAGCAGGGGATGGGAACACAGTTGGTGAAAAAGAAATAAGTACACAGAGGTAATGAGAATTTGCATTGTAACCCGTCATTGAGAAACTTCCTTGCTGGGTGACATCCAGAGTCATCAGGCTCATTTCCCCGTGTCCTGGGTGTCATAGATGCCCCCTAAAGATAATATTTAAAGCAGCAACATCACATGGAGTCATCGTACACATACTATGTATTGTTGGGTGCTCCATTGCTGAAAATTGGGCCATGTGTTGCTTTGACAGCCCATTAAAAAATTGAGCTGCCTTACAACAAAAAAGTGAACAAATGTAACAACCTTTAACACACCACAACATGTAAATGGAGCCTTGTTAATTTAGTGGAAAGGTGCATGCATTGATTAAGCATTGTCATTTGCTTTGGGGCAGCCTATTGATTGAAATGAGTTTCTAAAAACACACCAAAAGTGCATGTACTATTTTAACAAATTCAATACACCTGCGTTGTGATATCCTGCAAAGAAAGTGCATTGGAAGAGCTGTGTTGGGAATGGCACTGCAACTCCTCAATTCATATTGGGTGCATTGCCAGACTACAGAAATTAAGGATACATTGAAGTCCATGGGCGGGGAAAGCCACTGTTTTTAGATATAGCAAAGAATGGCAAAAATGTATATATGGCTGTGTGCCATTTACTTAGAAAAACAGGGACATCCAAAAATAATGTAAACTATGTATAAATATTGTATATTTTTTAATTGTGTTAAGGTGCCATATAAGCAGTAATAGCCACACAGAGGGGTGGAATTGAATTATTCTGGAAAACTCTTAAAACAGTTTTTTCTTTCTTTTTGGTTCATTTTTATTCTGAATGCCTCCAGTCTCAGCAGCTGCAGCTTTTTGTGATGCATTATGTAGAGGCCACACAAGTCCGAATTCCTTCGAAATGTCTTTGCTGTTTTTTTTCTTACTTCTTCTTATTACCAAATCGAGTATTCCTTTTGGAGACTCAGAAATGGAATGCTAACACACAGCAAACAAACTTTAGGGGTTCAAAAACTGGAAATGGTTCATTTATAACTTTCAAATAAATCAAAGAGAGCTTTGATCTGGATTCCAAGTATGTTTAACTCTGCTGAATTCAACAAAATGCAAAGCACTGGATTTTCCTTTCAACCTGGACTCTATTAATTTAATCATTAAGTTCAATCTCAGAATGTTATCCTGCCAATGCATTTAAAGGAGAACTCTACAAAGGGTAACATTAGAAAAACCATGATTCTAAAAAAAGAAACACACAATAAAAAAAACAAAAGCAAACAAAAAACATTGGGGAAAACTGAACAAGGAAAGAAAAGCTTGGTACTGGCACTGTACAGCAATGGAACCTTATCACCATTACGCAAAGTATAATGCACTATCAACCGTTCCTATTCAACTATATAAGAAAAGTTGGGAACCATTTTGTGCATGCATTGGGTTTGTATTGTGGTGGTTTGTGGCACGGTTTCTGGGTACAACATGTTGCTTCCGGCCATCCTCAAGTTTCCAGACCCTTCCATTGACTTTATTGCAGACACATTCTAACTGGTGTGTGCTGTGATTGAACTAGATTGTGTTGCCATTGCTGTTTTGTTAGAGAAATGGAAATTACCCAATCCTTTGTAATGAACCACACAAAAACTGCAACCAGACTCAACATTGTGAGAATTTGTTCATCTAATGCTTTGGTTGACACTAAAAATTGCTCCTGGGTGCATACAAGTCCCCCAGGGAGCTCCTAACCACATAGATTTTGACCACACATCTGAAAAGGACATGTTTTGCCACGCTACTATAATGCATTGACTGGTAGGCACATTCACCTTCCGACTAGTAGTATAGGCTTTATGGGTGCCGATAATCTTTGGCACTGGTTAGCATTTAACCTAGAGAAGAACAATGCCCCGCTTTAATAGGCATACAGTCAGTGGTTGAACTTCTGTAACCCATACATCAAGGTTGGCGGAGGTAATATCTTCTTTCCAGGTGTTCTGGAATAATTAAGTGGGCTGCGAGCCTTGCATCACATCTTTCAGACGTACATCAGAAGGGTAATGCAGCTGCGATGCCTGCTGCTCTGGTCGACCCTTATGACTTCTTGCTGTCTATTCTGTCTTGCTGAAAGTATGACTGACTGATTGCTGCATTGATCTTTTCACATGTAAAGAGGGACAACCAATTTTTTTAATTAAGGAAGATAACCATTAAGAACTATTTTCTGGAGGTTTCAACCTAGGCATACTAAAAAGGAAAAGCTGAAATCTCAAAATGAATAATTTTTGCTTTTAGTTTTTTTCTATTTGCAATGGGAGACATTTAACTCTAAAAAATATTGCGACTCCAACCCTAGTGTAATTGTGTTGAGTTGGAGGAATGGTCATGCATAGTCAATATAAGAGGATATTAATGAACCTATTTGCAATTAAATTTGTGAAGTGGATCACCCATTGTTTACTGAGCACAAATAAGGGCAGACTGGTGTACCAATAAAATTGGCCAACGGGTCCCCAAGCTGTATCTAGTAAGGATCCCACTTTTGACATCACAGAAGTCTATGGGACTCCCCTCTGAGGTCGTTGGCCTCCATTGTTCTCTAATATCGATATAACATGTTTCCTTAGAAAGTACATTTTATATTTATCTTTTTTATCAAAGAAAAAAAAAAAAGAAACAGGAAAGGTAAGACCAGGAGAATGGATGTCGCTGTGACTTCAATTGGAAGTTGACTTCAAAGTGGCTTCAAATTGAAAGACTTCAATTGTTTAAGCTGTTTTTTTCCCTTTTTTGGGGTGGGAACAGAGCTCTCTGTCAAGTCTTTCTTATTTTTTATTCACCTTGCTTCCTATTCAGGTATCATCGGGACCAAAAATCAGTAGGTGTGGCTGTCACCGAACAAATGATCTAAACCAGCCTTTATCAAACTACATGGGGGAACCCTTGAAATAACTTTTAGGTCTCACGGAACCCCTGCCAATATTTTTGATATGCCCAATCCATGGTATATTGCCCGGTCATCAATAGAATGAATGCTTCTTACATTGTTGACCATTGGGAAAAAATATCACACTTACAGGTATCCAAATAGATCATTGGGGTCAGTGGTAACTGACCTGAGCGGCACAAATTGCTCATTGCCCAAGGAACTCCTAACAACCTCTGGGGAAATCCTAGAACTCTGGTTCAGAATCACTTCTCTAACCCTTACCCATTCTTCTATGGCCAAGTCCGATCTGCAACAGGTGTTTCTGCGTGAATACCTATTTGCCCAGCTGCCTTGCACCGCTGCTATGGTTCTTATTCATTCTTTGTGGGCTGCTGTAGGTGGGACGCTACATTTAGAAGGAAGGAAGTGGCTCATGGGCATAAGGAAGTAATACCAGCACTGTAACCTCACATCTGAGCCTAATAACAGGTGTCCTTGTTTTTGTCTCCATCAAGATGTTTGCTATCCTGGTACCACGCCGCAGATCCTCTGTTCAGCAAATTGCAGCATCACCTGCATCCCTTTAATCCCATGAGGTTCCATAATTCTCGGCATTGCCGGCACAGAAACTGAGGCTGTGCACAGGTGAAAGGGATTCTGGAATCTGTCCTGCCATTGGCTGTTAGGCCTTTTAAAACCTTTCCAGCTCCGGGCTCAGGTTGCTGGATCCTTAGTGCATTTCCTGCCTCTCTGCCAGCTAGTTCACTGTTTGGATTCTCTGGATCTGACCTTGGTTTGCCTTGTCTCCTACCTGCTCTGACCTCGGCCTGTACAACTATCTCACCTTGGCTTGCTAAAGTCATCTGATCCCTGTCACCCGCTGGTAGGGAGAGCCTGGGGGCCGCAGCCCATCACTCTTTTGTGGGGTGCGCTGGTGACTTAAATTCCATGCCTCAGCTAATCCCATGTCACCTGCCAGGGGTAGGCAACCCGTAATGCATCCCTTTCCATTTTTCTAACATGACGAGGTAGAAGCCCAGTCACTAAAATCATGCAAACTCCTAATGCCTTTAAAATTTAAAAAGGAGCACCACAATGCACCATAACATAAGAGACAACTATATATAAGGCTTATATAGGCATTGAACATACTTGGGATGATCATTAATCAACCTACAAAATGTAAAAACAAAAACAATAAAGGATCAATTTGCCATCAGTCATCTATTTTTCTATTTTCGATGCTTTTCCAATATACAGGCAAATTCATACCACCCTCCTCCTTGCTTATATGCTGCATCAATGTGCAAAACATAAAGAAAGGGGAGCAAGTTATTTAGGATACTTACCTTTCCCTGAGCTTCCACCCATCAGGAGGATGACATTGTCTTTCTCAAGAAGAAGATCTAACAAAATTTTGCTCATCATTCCATGGGATATTATTTGCTGGAGGATGTCACTCTCTAAATTATGGAAGCCAAGGCAAACATAAATAAGCAGAGTTCTCTAAAGCTGAACCCTAGGGTGCTATGTCTTTTTGTGCATCCGCAGCCTCCTTCCTCTTCCATGGAAGCACTGACCCCTATTTCAGCATTTGCCCTAAAGCCCTTAAAACTTAATATAATCTTGCTGTACTTCCAGGCCGTTAGCTGCAGCTATCATACACCCAGTGCCTGGCTCATGTTCCTGTCTCCTTCACCCCTTGGCCAATCATATAAGCAGTCAAGGGTTGCTTGCTTTCTGAATGACCAGACGGAGAGGAAGGCAGGAACATGACCTCATTGCTTGGTGCAGGAGAGCTGCAGGGCCTGCGGTACAGCGGAAGTACAACTTTAGCAGCATGATATTTAGTCATTTACTGTTTGATTTGCCTGCACTGACACAAGATTTAAAATCAAGGCCCTTTTACGTTCTGTTTACATGACTCTTTAGAAGAAGAAAATTTCTTAAGGTATTTTCATGCCTTGCTGATACCTCATTATTAATACAGTCAATACTGTATGTGGAAAGTTGGAACGCACAAGTCAATCTTCATTAAGCTCGCACACCAGGTACCTTTGTGAAATGCTATATAATTCTCAGTCAGTTCTCTCTATTTTGTCGAGCTGGAAAATGGTAAATTGCCATTTGACATAATTGCTTCTCATGATAAATATTCTTATATCTGACATGTGCATTCAGTACGTCTCAGGTAAATTGTGTTGTCAGACTTTAAAAATGATAAAAAACATCTATTAGGTGTTCTGTGTGGAAGGCTTATTTAAAGACGAACTCCAGGAAAACAGCTAAATACAGAGCTGGAATGCTCACATATTCGTTTGAATAATATTGCCAGGTTTATAGGTGTATTTTTCTGTTCAGTTGGTTTTGAGATTTACTACCAAACTGCAGTTCCAAGTCACTGATTGCCATTGCCAAAGGGCAGCACAGTCTGGCCAAGCATCTACCTTCATCTGCTTTTATTGCGTTCTTCCCTGCTGTAAGCTTTTTGGTGCCTTGAAAATTCAAATTGGGGTTGATTCCAACAAAGGATCAGGTCCCCCTCCCAAATGACTGCTTTTAGCATTGTAAAAGTTAAGCTTTTTTGATCAGGACCTGGCATTAAAGAACCCTTTGCCCCCCACCAATAGTGGCCCTGATTGTTTTGTATGGTAGGGCTCTCCAGACATCGGAATATGACAGCTCTCATTGACAGGTTTAGTAGGCTTGTGTCCGGGTTGATTGAACCATACCATTGACTGGTATAGTATTCATCAGTAACAAAATATTCAGATCTGGTACCAGCATGGGAAACGAGGTTCCTCCTGCTAGACATTACTCATTTTAATGACACAGCTGACAATGTTAGGGCTGTTAGGGTAATTCTTTTTATTAGTCATGTGACCAGTATTTACAGTATTTTTCTTACCTCCATATACTGCCCAGCATCTGGCCATATACCCTGCCCCTATTTTAAAGCTAGACCTGTCCTGGGATCAAGTAATTCCATGCACCTCCCAGTGACTATTAACCTGCTAGTAGCTTGTTCACTTACACGGTACACTGGTTCTTAAATAACCAATGTCATTCACAATGGGGCTGCAGGGGGTACATGTAGCATCTCCCCCGAGGCAATGGTTCAATGGCAGGATGAAGTGGTGACCACACTGCAACCTTATAGCCAATCTGAACACAGCCTAACACTTGTGCCACCTATTGCGAATTTGGCATGCATACTTCTACCTTCCCTGAAGCAGTTACATTGAACTGCGAAACGCGTAGCACGGGTGAGTATCTAATATTTCTGGTGACTAGTGATATAATACCTGGGCAGGGATCTTCTGTATGCTGTAAAATGCTCATGGGTTTTGTTGACCCTTTAATGTTGTATGATTCTTTACATTTACTTTCCTGTACCATGGCATGGTATAGGTATAGTATTTATGTCCGGCATTTGCAGTAACAGTAACATACACTCCCTCTGATGTCAGGCTTGCACTGCAGAGAAGAAGACTGGCATGTCTGACCAGGGCTCTTGGATTGTTGAGGTTGGTAAGTTCTTTCTGATGCTTATTTGAACTGCACTGGCATATTTATAACCCCCCACCCCCCACAAAAGGAAAAAGGAGGTAAGACTATAAAAGGAAAGTTGAAAGTACAATACTTGTGAGACTGCATATTTATTTCTCTGACTTCTGGCTTAATATACTTACATTTTGCCTCCCCTTATTTCTCTACCCCTCCCCTTATCAACAGGCTAATTCAATTACCACCTTTGGGTTTTCAGTATATACCTTGTTTAGGTAACATATTTACCAGGTCTTTGTTGTGTTTATCAATGCAATATAGGCAAATCATTGGTTGGAGAGACCATCAGGGTGCTGTACATACAACTTCCTATAATTTAAAGTTCACATGTGATGCTGAGCCTTTATTATTGGAAAAACTGAAGCTCTACAGATGATAGGGGTGTGCCAGGGGCCGTAGACTAGGAAGTAAAGGGCTAATTGATGCTGTAAGTTTATAACCCAGAAAAAAGATTCTACCTAACTCAGAGGTGGGTTCTACCTAACTGCAGCTTTTAATGCACATAGTGCAAGAAGCTCATAGTGTGAAATCAGAGTAAGCAATTTCAGTACAGGAGAGGAGCCTATGCATAACTCTGCAAGACTACAGGGAAGGCTGGAGTTCAGTTCTAAAGATTTTTAAAGCCATAGAATGAGAAAGTATTGAACATTTGGCCAGGTTTTTCGAGAGAAACAATTCTACTAACTTCCTGTATTTGTGACTACAAAGGTAATAAAAAGCTTTTCCATTGGTGGCACAGGTAAAAAATCTAAATTAAACATAATGCTTTAAAGTTTTACTTTAGCTGTTTTTTCCAATGAGCCATTCCTTATATTGCCTGGATAAAGTTTATTCTCCTTTAAATACATTTCCCGCACAGCTATTAAATAGCCAAGGTGGAAAATCAGGACTGACGGATGCCTTAATAGCAGCTGTCGGAATGTCCTATGATCAATACGGAGATCCCTCAGATTTATGGCACATTATGGCCCTAAAATGTTCTCATTTTGCAACGGCAAAATAAACTCATATTGGAGGCGTAAGATTTACTGGATAAGACTGTCCGCCACAGAAAACGCCTCGGATATATTTCTTTACCCTCTCGGCATACAGGGAGGATATTTTATCAGGTGGAATGGAATGTGCCTTTCCAGCTCGTCCTTTTATTATGGCACCAGGCGAGCTCGCTGCACTGATTAGGTGGAGCTCTGGGGATATTTGCTGCTAATCGGAATAAATATGTTGTGCCAATGGAGCGCAGAGTACTGAGTCACATCACAAATATTGTGCCATGCCGGCAAGTTATGACCGGTAACGGCTTTCTGACCCACGAGACGTGCAGCAGATGACACGTCAAATCTAGCTATTGTGATAAAATGACAATGCATGGTAAAATAAACAAAAATAATATAAATATATCAAACCTAAATGCTTTTGGATAACAGTATTTTCCCCAGAATTTTTATTAAGCTGGGTGGAAAGAAGCTGTAGGCGGGTAGCGGCCCCTGTATTGTAACCCATCTTTTCAGTAACCACCCAAAAACCACCCAAAAACAAACAGATTACTGAAAAGTGCTAAAAGGGGATGGGGAGAACACTGGGTAATATAATGAATTATTTGAACAGTCTGGTTTTTATTGCTGTGCCTTTGATAGGTAGGGGCACTTTTTTTTCTGGTCCTGGTGACTCCTTTAAAGGTACTCTTTGAATGTTTACTTTGACAACCTCCTTGGGATTGGCAAACTAAACAACAGCTGTGGGTTTTCTGTATAGGTGCACAACTTGCAATGTTCATCCACTCAAATTGCATAAGTCCATGCTAACTGTGCACAGTGAATAGCTAATATTTAAGTTTACCCTGGGCTTCAATTTAAAATTTAGCTAAAGGAATCTATTAGCTGCTAAAGCCTAAAGAAGGAATGAAAAGCGGGGGAACCTTTGTTACTCTTCTCCCCTGAAGTACGTAATATGTTCTTACAAAACCCAGGGAGAAGATAGACATGGCCAGATCTGATTGGCATTAAAGAGGAAGGCTTTAGCAAGTGATAAAGTAGAGATCCATCCTTCTTCATCTGTGATGGTGCAGTGCCCAATAGGGTGACAATGCTGCAATAGTTTCATTGCACGGGTATCAGGTTGTCATCCTTTAAAGGTAGTCCCGGGCACTGGCTGGATCATTGACTTTGAATGAATATGCAAATCAACTAACATTTATGCAATTTGCTTTTTCATTTGACAAATATGTGATCTTTTTTTGACTGTACTTCTACTTTCCATCCTAAGGCTTTTTTTCTATACAGTAGTTATAAAAACCCATTCAGTGCCTCCTACCCACTTTCCAAATGTTCCCACAACAGGGAGCAGCAATAAAAATCAATCAGCCGAATCAGAAGTGAAACAGTCCTTGCAGGAAACTTTTAGGGCATGTGCACCTCTGGATACAATTAAAGAAATGCTTTGCTAAGCTCAGAGCTGTACAAAGCTATGCAACTTCCTAATCGTTGTTGTCACTGAGGACAAGGGGGGCTCTTGTAGGCATTAGGATGCAGGGAGTTGTTATGTGTACCCTATTTTAGCTTTGGAAGGGGAGTTTAAACTGCAACACCTACTAAAAGTAAAATTTAGAAAAGCTTCTTGTGTCCCCATTGGGTAGATGTTTTGACCATTCTGCGTTATTCAATAGTGCATTGAACAACAATATAATGAAGTGGAGACAACCAGCAACAGGAATCTTCACTGTCGCTATCTGGAATGTCTATCCAAAGAAGACATGGGCAACAGAGCCAGTTATGCCAGATGTTATGCCTGGTAATATAAGTGAAACAAGGCTGAACCTTTGCTGACTTCATTCTCTTGTACCATAGGTTTATGGAAACAGGTAGACAGCACAGGCACCAAAGTTGAACTGAAGGGCCAAATGGGGCCCCCAAACCAAAATTGTGCAAAACAACATAAATGTACTCTAAAAAGCCATCACATATGCATTAACTTGTCCCATTTCAAAAACTTGAATATTTCTATAGAATTATCACTCACTCCCACCTTGTTTCCATTATTCTTATCAGGTGAATTCTGCAAGTGCATTTGCAGCCTATTCAGCCAAAAGCTCATTAGATTTATGGTTCTTTAGAGGAGGGGTGTCAAAGTCTGGCCCTGGGGCCACATCTGGCCCTCAACGTCCTTTTTTCGGCCCCCAAAGGAATCCTGAATATGAACTGCAGCTGGCCCGCCGCTGCATTGAAATAACGCTGCTACCACAATTCCTGGCATTACTCACGTCTATATATCAGCGGGCTCTCTGCCTATGCATGGCCCCGCATTGGACTGTTTTATAGACGCAAGTAATGCTGGGAATTTTAGTAGCGGCAGTATTTAAATGAAGAGGGAGTTTCAGCGGCAGGACACTCATAGGATTTAGCTCCGCATTGGCCGCGTCCGGCATTTCCAGCACTCCCCCTTAGCTTTGCTTTTCCTTGCTACTCCAAGGCATGGACTTGAATGGTTGGATTTTCATAGAAGACAATTGTTAATATTATTGTTAGCCTGTGCAAAAAGGTTACCATTGAAATTTAACTTAGGAGGCTACAAATAAAGAAAGAGGCAAAGGATTTTTTCTTAAATGTAATTATAAAATTCATTTTAATGCCTCTTTCTCTATTATAGGCCTGTACCAGATTGAATGTGAAGCACAACCTCTTTGTTTCCATATGAAGGTTTTATATCTAATGAGAAGGAAAAATGTCCTCAATTTTTTCAATAAATTTCAAGGTTGGCCTGCGACTTTGTCTGTTTTTGGCCCTCTGTGTGTTTGAGTTTTACACCCCTGCTCTAGAGCAGTGTTTTTCAACCGCTGTTCCGCGGCACACTAGTGTGCCTTGAGAGATCTTCGGGTGTACCGTGGGAAATTATCCAATTTCAGTTAATTGTTCCCAAAATGATTTATTTACTGCAAAAAATTTGTCTTCATTTATCTATACCAGCGATGTATAGTGATAGGCAGAACCAAAAAAAACTCTTCCACTAGATGGCAGCAGGTAGCTAATTTACGTGTCTGACTTTTTGGTGGTGTTCAGTAGGATTTTTCTAATTGTAAAATATGTGCCGCGACTAAGAAAGGTTGGGAAACACTGCTCTAGAGGATTAAGATCAGATACTGATATTGGATGACATGACATGCTCCACTTTATCCCAAAGCTGTTTAGTAGAGTTGAGGTCAGGGTTCTGTGAAGGCCTCAAGTTCTTTCACATCAAACCATGGTGGAATAGAAGCATTCTCCATACTTGCCCTAATTTTCTAAAATGTCCAGTACGCATGGAACACATACTTTGGTTTATACTTATGTATGGGGTGTCCACAACTCCTCATTATCCTGCACTCATGGGGATTGGTAGGTTTCAGATAAATGTAGTTTTTGGTTGCTTTAGAGTTACTATTAAAATAATTCTTTACCACATTCCAGGGTTGCCATTGAGGGGAACAAGGGGTACTTCTGTACTGGGCTATGATCAAAAGAGACAGTCTTTTTCAATGCTGAAACGTTTAGACATTGGGGAGGGAGGCCTAGAAAGCGTACCTAGTATACGGCCCAGAAATGTTTGATGGGAGTCCTCCCCATACTATAACATTTGAAAAACTCTGATTTACTTGGTTTTAATATTGAAATACACTAAAAAATTCACTAATAATGATAATGTCCCACAAAAAGCATAAGGCAGTATATTGGAAGCAGTAGAAAGAAATTCATACGCAACTATGAATAGTCAGGAAAGCAGAAAAGATTTCAAATCTGGACCTTTTGGGGCACTTAAAACACATGGGGTCTGTGGGAGTGAGGCACAAAGGGGCCAACTTATTGACAGCAATGGCGCATCCCGGTTGCTTGGGAGTGCTGAGTTCAGAATAACTTTTTTGGTAATATAACAGGTAGGACGGCCAGCTGTCCACAACTTTTTGGCCATTTACCATATTAATAAACCATTCTTTTTCTGTGATAAATTCTCTGTAACTTCCCATTTCTATATCAGGATACTAAAAAAAATGTTACTTTATATCTTCTTCTTGGATTCTCTTGATAGAGCCATTTCTTATTTTGGAATACTTCTCATTTTAACTGATAAACACATCCTCCATGATGCTCTCCTCTGACACGTCTGATGTCTGATAGATATTCAGGACAAGTTGTGGAACAGCAATCTGAAGAGTAATTGAAGATTAATCCCCAATTCATCTTTGTTAGTTATCTGATCCTGATGGTCTTAAGACAACATAATCTTCATAAGCTATTTGAAAAAAAAAAATGATAAAAAATTTAAAAGATTATTCCATTCATCATTTTTTAAATTCACGGTTCACAGAATAAATGGCGGAGTGCCTCTCAGCCAGATCGACATGCTAGATAAACCGGGTAACATTTCACAAACACCAGTTTCTAATTTTTTATATATATTCAGTATGCAGTGTTTGCTCGACTGACAACATTTTAAGGCATTATTTTAGTTCTCAGCAAAAAAATTTGGCATAAACCAGGCATTGTTCCCAAAGTACGTTTTATATTTGTTCTTTTTATAAATTTCCTATTTGTGACTTTTTCTGTCAACAAAAAGAGGTCACTGTCAAGGGAGTTACTGTCTTTGGTCTTAGAAGGATCGATATTTAAAAGTATGTGTGAACCCTAGAAAAAATATATAGCACTTCACCAGTCTTTATTTGTGGTTGCAGCATACTTTTTTTTTTACTTTCAAACAAGGATTGTTATTTTTATTATTATTATTATTATTTTTTAATTCAATCTTTATTCACAAGTTTTGTTTCTCATAGAATATGTTAGGAATCCAGTTCTGTGCTTTATAAATTATTATCCATTGAATATTACACTTCCCCGCATATCCAACATGCTGAACATAATGAATGTTTATCTATCATTAAAATAATTCAGAGCATCATCACGGTACAACTATAAATGAATGTCATTGAAGCGTACAGAGGTTGTAGTCATGTGACAGAGGATCTATTCCATTTCTACAACAGATAATTGGATCACCCAACTTCACAGATGAAAGTGTATGCTCTCCAGCCGTGGAGAGAGCCAATGACTACGTCTTTCCTAGAGTGACTTCTAGTTAACTCAGCAAGACAAAAGTTAAATATACAATATGTAGCCAAGTTGTAAATCCCATTTTGGATATATTCGCATCAGGTTAGATTATGGAAGTATAAAAAAACACAATTTAAATGATAATCCCATATATTTTCCCAGTGTCCTCACACAGGACCCCACAAGACATCATATCTCTCTGCTTGCTCTAATCATCTTTAGGCTGCACTGCATGGCCTGGCCGAGGACATTTTAACCTGCATACTGTTCTGGTTTATTTAAAAACTAAGAATTGTATTTATGGATAACTACTGTAAAGTATGATAGGGAGCTGTGTCTAAACTTACAGAAATGCCTTGAGGGACAGTATGGTATAGCAGCTCCGTCATTGGGCTTGATTTATAAAGCTCTTAAAGACTGGAGCTAGACTATGGCTGAGGATCTGGTCCAGGATTGGTAATGTTTGCCAACAAATAGCAAATGACTTTTAAGAAATTCATTCCATGTTTGCCAGATTACTCAGGTTGTTCTATGATAGCCTTATGTTATTATTATTATTATCTTGTATTTATATAGTGCCAACATATTAAGCAGAGCTTTTTAAGTCAGTAGCTTTCTTTCAAACGGGCTCACAACCTAATGTACATACCATAGTAATATGTCTATATTACAGTCTAATCTCAATTTGGGAGTAGTCAATTACCATGTATTTTGGTATGTGGGAGGAAATATAAGTACACGGGGAGAACATGCAAACTTCATGCTAATCCTGCTCAGGCCAAGATATGAACCTGAGCCCTAAAAACATGCAGTTAGGTTAATTGGATTCCCTCCCCCCCAAAAAAAATTGACCTTTGACAGCATTATTGACATATGACTATGGTAGGGACATTAGATTGTGAACCCCTTTGAGGGACAGTTAGTGTCATGCCTAGGGACTTTATACAGCGCTGCATTATATGATGTTGCTATATAAATACTGTGTAATAATAATAATAATAATAATAAGACAAAGTGCTAATCACTGTGCCACTGTGCCACATGGACCCTTCCAGTAGCATACTTTCTGTCCAATAGTGGCATTTCTCATATACTGTAATGTACTCCTCAGCTGCAATGTACCTGGGGATTTCCTGCACTTAAAATGGCATTCACATGCTTCCTGTGAATGGGCCTAAGGACAGGGATACGTATGACTGACTTTTGTGGGACTGCATGCAATAGAGCTGCAAGAGTTACCTTGGACAGATACATTGAAGACCTTTATGTGCCTTCTGCTTCCTGTGGGAAATATGAAACCTCCAGCTTTGCTGTGACCACCCAATTATGTGCCTTTGGAGAAACAATTAAAGGATAATCTATGGAGTAACACATGCAGTTGACTAATGAAG
The DNA here is from genome assembly GCF_032062135.1 of Pyxicephalus adspersus. Lineage (NCBI taxonomy): Eukaryota > Metazoa > Chordata > Amphibia > Anura > Pyxicephalidae > Pyxicephalus > Pyxicephalus adspersus. Next base: position 14,234,274 of record NC_092865.1, on the reverse strand, counting down.
AAATTTTAATTTAGGTGAACATCAAGTAGTCAGCACAATGGGAGAATGGCTGGCTAGAAGAAGCCAAACTATGAAGGCTGAGACATGGGTACATAGAATAAGGTCCCTTTCTGACTTGTGGTTGAAATCCACAGTTGTCATCTACTCTCAGTTTCCACTCTCCAACTATTATCCTGTCATCAACAGGAGGTTGACAACTGTGTTGAAATTTAGTTAAAAACGGACCTACCATCAAAATTTTTACTTTACAATCCTTTTATGTAAAGTAAATTTTTTTTTTTTTTAAATAAGGGTGAACACAGAGCCTCCTGGGATACTTGTCACACATTCTAAGAGTCTTCTGGCTGCTCCTTCTGAACATGCCCAATTTTTTTGTCTGTAATGGAGAGTGAGATCAGCACATGGAGAGTGAGATTAGCACTCTTTTTCCCATTTACAACAGGCTACACCATCCAATCTCATGCCTGTGCAGCGCCAGATCGGGTGATGTAGCCAGAAGAAGTAGAAGTAGAGAGAGGAAGATGGCGGCATCTAATGCTTTCTCTGCGCCTGAACGAATTTGGATTGCAGGATGGTGCAGGAGCACTTGGTGGCTCTTCGGAAGTAAAGGTGAGTGTGATTTTTGTTTTGGTTTGTTGAGTTTGAGTGTGGTTGAGATTCAGTTCTGGAGGAACAAAAAACCACATGGCCAGAAACTACTTGTCACTTTCAGGAACCCCAGTGCAATCTGCATGCAAACAATAAACCTCCAATTAAATGAAATTGGTTGGGAGCACGGTTGAGCCTGGGGTAAAAAACTACAGTCAGCCGCAAGTCTAAAATGGCCTAAGAAATACCTACTCTAGGTTCTGTGAAATGTGGCCACTTTGGAAATATTACAAAGTTATAACCTTTCATGAAGCTAACGTCTTACTGTTACTGTACATCGGAAACGACTGAGAAACATGTTCAAACAACTTTCATTTATAGAAGACACCAGACAGACCAAGCTTGTTTATGTTTGTACTTGATTTTTTGTTCATGTCTGATTTATTTTTACTCATTGTTCACATGCTGGAATTGCAAAGCCTTATTATGCTGGGAATGAAGCTTTGGGCTGGGTTCACAGTTGGCTGCGTCCGACCTTGATTCATTTCTTTACTATCTTCTCATGTTTTTATGCCTGCATAGAGCACGTTATTGTTTCAATAGCAATTTTGTGTGAACTGAGAAGAACATAAATAAAGATTTTTTTTAAAAAATCACAGAATTCAGTTTTCTTTTCACACTGTTTTGAACAATAGGGTGCAGTTTTAACAAAAATGTATTTTTACAACAGAATAGATTCCACAAAACAACAAAAAAGAGTCTTTGGTAATTTCTGGAGTATCTATAAAATGCAACCTCATCTGTAAATGATAACAATGAAAAACAAACTTTAGCGATACACATTTCTTTGTGATTTGAGAGGAATTTCAGACACACTTGTGGTGGAGCTGAACTTTGTGATTGTTTCTGGGTTTTCATTAAAACCCAAATGAAGTCTCACATTTTTCTCTTTGTAGCCTGTACCATCGTAAGTTATAATATTTACTGTTTTTTGCTTGCAAATGCCTTTAAATATCACATAGTTTCTGTTCTTTCTCTCTGGTGCTCAATATGTTGGCTAAAGACAAGGGTTCCATAGTATGTGATGCCCTCGTTTTGTCACTTTTTACAAAGTCTTGACATGATGACTTGGGCCCTCTTCCTTTTCAATCTTCTCCCAGTAGAGTGTAACTTCCACTTGCAGAAATCAACAAGGACGTGACAGTATAAGCACTAACAGGAGTGTAGTGGGGCAGGGACGAGTAGGACTGCTGTGCCCTCACTTTTTTCGGGAATGGGGACATGTGCCCACTCTTATTTTGAAAAGACTTCTCTGGTGGTCTGCGGCTCTGGGGGTGCACAGGTCAGAGCCGCGGATCAAGTCTCCCGTATGGAATTGCAGGGTGAGGACCGTGAGAGGGTTGTCTCTCTGATCACAACCTGTCCACTCTCTCATCGCAGGCTCAGACCTGGGATGGGAGAGTGGATGGGTTCTGGTATCATGACGTCACTCTGGGTGAAGTTTATTCCCCTTTGAGTGACACATAGGCAGGAGTGTAGTGGGGCAGGCCTCTTCTTTTTTTACTCTACTTCTGCAAGAAAATACTTTCATGCAAAGGTATTATAGAGGCCACTACATCCCCAAAAGGCAGAACCAAGAAACCCCTTAGTCCAGTCTTTCTTAACTAGGGTTCTTCCAAAGTTTGTTTGAAGCTTCTTAAGCAATTTGTACCTCTGAGATCAGTTTAAGTGAAACCAAAGATCTTTTTGGCTATCTGTAAGGGTGACATTCTTCCCAATGGTCATCAATGTAGGATGCATTTAATCCAATGACCACTACGCAAATGTACTGTGAGCTGTGGATTTAGTGATTATGGAAGGGGTTACCTAAAGACCCTAAAATTATTTCAAGGGTTCCCCCATGATAAAAGGTTGAGAAAGTCTGCTTTATTCAAAGCATGTAGTGTTTCAGACTGAATGATGCCCAGAAGAATAAGGACATCTTGAGAAGAACAAAAGATGGCAGCTAGCATACAAGACCATGAAAGTGCCCTACTGGCAACCACAGGCAATAAACCATTCATATTTTTTGTTTTAGCACTTTTTATTATTGCAAACCTGTTTCTAAAGGAAACTTTCTATATCACCTAATAATTAACATGACATGTACATATTTCTAGATATTTTCATGAGCATCCAGGAGGTTTTAACACTCCTTCAGTTATAGAACGCTCAAACTTTATAAAACGCTCAAATTTTAAAGTCAAGCTCCGGCTTTTCCCTTTGACCTTTTATATCTTACTCAGTATTATTTGCTTTTTTTTTAAAGTGAAAGTAAACCCAAAACAAAAAAATCACACTTACCTTCAACCTGGCAGAGTGGTCTATCCATTGGGAGGTTTCTTCTATCCGGTCCCGCGTTGTCCCGGTATCTGTCTTTGGCCCCGCCCAGAGAGAGAGCGACAGGGGCCGATATCTTCTTTTTTCTTCTTCCAGGTTCTTCTTCCTGCATCACCCCATCTCGCACTGCACAGGCGGGAGATTGGGTGACGTAGATTGGGAAAAAATTCCAGATCTCACTGCACATATGTGAGATTGGCAATTTTTTTTCTATTGATGAAAGGGCGTGCGCAGTAGAAGCAGCAAAGAGCCTCTCGGGATGCGTGACGTAGGTATTATTTGTATTAATATAGGTAACAATGACACTAGAGGAGGAGAGGACCCTGCCCAGAGGAGCATAGTACACAAGAGGAGAGAGATAAACTTGTCCCTGACCACTCTTCTGTAAGTCCCCTAAAGTGAACATGAGCTCTGTCAATGCTCACTGTAACTGGACAGTAAACTGCTCAGCTCTTTATCACTCCACTGTAAGGCCCTGGTCAAGCACGAGTGCTTGCCAGACGCCAGTCCCCAATCTCAGCATCAGGAACAGGCAAAGTCAACAACAGTAAATGTAACCAATACAACCTACAACAGGCAGCTGGTGACTGTGAGCGGAGAGTCTATAAAGTCCCAGCAGCTGATGGCAGTTCATCTAGACAAGGAACTACTTTACTTATTGGCTTCAGTATAAACTCCAAATCGCCTTCAGCTACATACAGCTTGAGAGCAGGGGATGCAGAGAGACCACTCACAGCCAAAGGAAAACTGGGGATGCCGCAGACTGCAGGACTGACAGTTATTGGCTTAATCTCCACTGCCTCTGTAAGAAACACAGTCAAAGGAAATAAACAGGGCAAGCTGAACTGTAGTGGCCCACTACACAGGATAGCCGGCCAGATAAATGTATCCTAACATCTGTTCTCTACGTTTAGTGGCATGCTCCTGCTTATGAGCACTGCAGCTCAACTGATTATTTTCATGTGCTGCTTATTCATCTCCCATCCTGCTGTACAGGAGACTGCCTGATTGGTTACTCATAAACAGACAACTATTGATTGTTAATGAATACAAATCTGCATGAATTGGTGTATTTTATCTACCTTCAGTTAAATTTTAAGGAGTTGATTTTCTATTTTAATTGTTCTTTATTTAGAAAATTAAGTAAAAATCAATTACAACAAAGTGAGTATAATATACAACATCTTGAAGGTCAAAGTTGCATAATAGTATCCATAGTGGGGAAACAACAAGGGAAGAAAGACATAGTGAGATAGAAGGGTCACTCAATCAAAAAACAAACAAAAAAAAAAAAAACAAGTAAGAATGTTCTAAAAGTTGCATTTACAGTTTAAGTATGCTTTAAATCTGTGTGCATTTATATACACATTATTGATATATTGCATGAAACATTTTGTATATATCTAAAATAACACACAAAAGTGAAACATTTTTTTTTCAAGGCTCATTTTGTTCTCTGAATATATCCAACATGACTCATAATAATTTATGCTTAAATAGGACGGTTACAGAGCCACCATTGAGTCCAAGTCCATCTTGAAACACCTCAAAGAGCCAAAAAGCTGCATTTCAAGACCCATTCAATTTTGGTGTTTCAAATATCACTTGGAAGAGGCTGAGAACTCAGCAGCTGTATTGTCTGGCTGCTAATTAAACAACAAATAACATAATAAGTAAGGGAGTCGCCAAAGAACTCCCGATTTCCTCCTGATGTCTTTGAGAGATGCTGGCAGAAGCAGTTCGGTGACTGTTTTCCCATTGTGCAAAGCCAGCTGCCTGGGCACAACTGCCAAGGAACGAAGAGAATGGTTTACTTTGCAAGTTAGCAATCCAGGTATAATAGCCTGTTGGCAGGATAATTAAATCAAGTTGGGTATAATACTGAAACTGATAAAACTCTTTAACAGCAGCTGCTGAATGAAGTAGACCCGAATTTGCAGAAGCTCACCTAGTCCCGGGTCTAAAGAGACAAAATTTCTAGAGCAGGGAAAAAACTGGCTCTTGCTGTTTGTCTGATAAAGGGGCAAAGCATGATAGACTAAGACATGCATCATTTTAATTTATGTGTATTTGCTCATTTTATTAATATAAAAGTATTCAAAAAATGAAGTTTCACTCATTTAGACAACTCATTAAAAGAGCTTCTTTCTGTTTCTGTGCCCCTCCAATGATTTGTAGTGGCAATGCTGACCACAGGTGACCTTCTATGGTATAGGCAAGATCTGTCTGTCCAGGTTTAGTGTTCAGTATTGATTATTGATTGCACTAGGTAGATAACTAGCTGATGTTTGGTATCATGTAAGAACTGACTTGAAATCTTATTTTTACTGCTGTTATTTTACAATCAGTAGTGTGAGTAATAAAGATCTATTAAAGTTTTCATACATCTAAAACTTTTTTAATTTTGGATAAAGTATCAAATGGTTAAAACCCCCTGTCAGGTTATTTTTCCAAATTAAGACTCTTAGATTGCTGTCTTCAGAACTGGTGTCCCCAAGGGAATGTTTCCTCTTACCTCTTGTATTGGTATGTGTTGGATTTTCCATTACTTTTTCTGGATGACCATGGTTGTAGCCAATGCCGTGGAGTCGGAGCACTTACGAGGGGGTGCTGAGAAGTTCCTGGGTTTGCCCTCTTCCAGATGAAGTAGAAAAATCAGTGTGGGGGCATATGACAGACTAATATCTTAGTATGTAACAGTGCAAACATCAGGTCAGGTGATTCTTAAAACTGTTTTTTTTTGTTTTAGTGAGAAGCTGTGATGGCAGAGGCACAAGCAAGTTTCACGTCGTTGGCGTTACGGGCCATCGTTAAGTTTTTGTTTCTCCAGGGAAAGTCAGCAAAGGACATTCACACTGAGATGTCACAAACACTGGGGGAGAAGTGTCCTTCCTACAGCCCTGTCAAAACCTTGATATCTCATTTCAAGACTGGGCATTTCACCGTTGAAGATGAGCCCGGCAGTGGGCGCCCCCCAACCTCAACTGACCCGGCAACCTGCGATGCTGTCCATTAGCTGATTATTGAGGACTGGCAAATATCCGCAAAATAGATAGCCAAGATACTTGACATCTCAAGGGAGCGTGTTGGGTTTGTTATCACCACTATCCTAGACATGGGCAAGCTTTCAGCGAAGTGGGTGCCAAAATGTTGGACAGCGATCAGAAGAAGGACCGAGTTGAAGCATTCAAAGCCGTTTTGGCCCATTTTGAAGCTGCAGAGGACTTTTTGGCTAGGTTAGTGACTGAGGATGAAACCTGGCTCCACATTCATGATCCTGGAACCAAGAAACAGTCAAAGGAATGGCCCAACAACGGGTCCCCGCGGCCAAAGAAGTTCCGAACTTAGAAATCGGACAAAAAAGTCATGGCGTCTGTTTTCTGGGACAAAGACGGTATTCTGTTGGTGGACTACCTACTCTAGTGCTCTAGTATTATCAGACAGTATTATGCTAACCTCCTGGACCAGCTAAAGGAGGCTAATAAGATGAACCGCTGTGGAAAGTTGACCAAAGGGATCCTTTTTTTGCAGGACAATGTACCTGCGCACAAGTCCAACGTTGTGGCTGCCAAATTGAACACCCTGGGTTTCCAATTGGTCCACCATCCCCTCTACTCACCTGAGCTGGCCCCTTCGGATTATTATCTGTTCCAGAATTTGAGGAAACACCTGAAGGGGCAATGTTTTGAGGACATTTCTGACGTCCAGAATGCTGCTGAGAGCTGATTTGCCGCCCAACCAAATGAACTTTTTTTTGAACGGTCTAGAAAAGCTGCAACTACACTGTACCAAGTGCATCAGTCTCAGAGGGGAATATGTTGATTAAATGTGTTATTTCAACTCTGGCTCTCTTCTTTCTGGGCAAAGCCAGAAAGTTCTCAGCACCCCCTCGTATTTGCTACCAGGCGTCAAAGTTGGAAAAAATGTACCATCTCCGACTCTGACCCAGACCACAGCCCTGCTTATAAGTACAAATAAAATGAATATCCCCAATGGGGGCAATTCCACACACTCCCCCTACATGCTATCCAAACATTAAAAAAAAAACACACTAAATTTAGCCTCTATCCTCAGGTGCTGTTGGATGGGATGGCTACAGCAGTAGCATTGGTCACTTTAAACATCACTTTTTAACTTGAACTATAGCCTCCTAATAAAAAAAAGCTGCACTACTGTATTATAAAAACATATGCAGTTAATATTTTCTCCTGGTATCCCGCAAACATATGCAATCTACACATTAAAGTCTATGTCATGCGATTTTCCTGTGATGTGCTGCACTGTTAATCGATTCAAAGCAGCATTGTTCTTCTGTAGGCTGTGCCTGCTTGCATTATAGTGGGATATGATGTTGCAGGGGTTTTGTGCTAATTCATAAGCCTGTAGCTTGTCAATCAACATCTGGCCATGGTCAGTCTGGATGATTGTTCTCTGGATTGACTGTGCTGCTGAAACCCTACCACCTTTGGCTGCAGTGTCTGAGAGGGGATGTTTATAGGAGAACGGTGGTATTAGAAGGGTTTTTGATAATTTATGAGGTTTTGCATCACATAGCATACTTTTCATGTTATAGTATCTTTTAGATGTACTTTTAATCAGGGGTCCCTAACTCCTTGTTAGAGGCCACTGTCAGGGGGGTTTGGAGATTAACTAAGCTTAGTGGTCCTTAGGTCTGAAAAGGTTGGGGACCATTGCTTTAAATCACAAATAACACTTCAGTGTATGCTCTTTGGGAGATTCATGTAATAGTAATATATCTTGGGGTAGTATCTTATTGTAAAGAATCCTTAACATTATCCAAGAGTATAAACACAATCATTCCAATGATCACATTATTTGGGAGCATCAAAAAAAGATTTTTTAACAAAACAAAGCAAGGGTAAAAGGGATTATTAATTTTTAGCACAAATGATATGTGGGATAACTGTACTCTCATAATTATTACCCACTTGTTTTTTCTCAAGTGTAAAATGTTCCGTTCATTACAGATTACTTTGAAATACACTTCTCTGGAGATATCAGAAACATGAGTATGTAGCAGGATAGGAGGACACTTCACACTCTCTGTTAGCTTGCTAATTAACCATAAATTCTGAATTTGCAGAAGGCAGGTATTTTAGGATTCCTAGCAAGGACTGTCGCGCCACCCTACGTGATGTGTTTAGTCACGGGATATTATGGAGATGGGGGAAAAAGATTGATCAGCATACTCAAATAGATTCATCCATTAAAGTGAAACTCCAGTTTTTGGTATTTTGAAGGCAGTAGGGCAGGGTTAGATCTTCTATCAGATTTTAGATCTGTCTTGTGCTTTGGGGAGAATTGCCTTAAAGTTCATAACGTGCTGACTTTAAGATAAAAAAAATAGGGAAAATCTCTCCAACAAAGAAACAGAGGACCATAAAAGATCACAAAGGTATCCATCCTTGCCTATTCTAAATCTAAAACTTTTACAAGGTAAACAAAATCAATGGTCAGGAAGAAGTCTGCCTGTTCCATCACAAATTGAAATTTCACAATTTTATAGGTGATGTATAATGGAGGAGCACACAATCCAACTTTATGGGTACAGTTTTTTTTTAGAGAGATCAATAGCAATCAAATACAGTTTTTTTGTGATCTCTATAGAAATTAGTTAAACAAGAAACATTTGCAGAAGTGTAGCATAACTTTTTTCAGGGTAGTGTGTGACCACCAAATGGTACAACTGGTTGACATCACCAATTCACCAGTACTAACTCTCCTGGCCGCATCCCCAGGATCCCCAGGATATATGATGCAGTAAATAGGTTAGGAATCAGTCAATTTAGTTGTTTTGGCATTGTAGAAATGGAATGTTAGCATTACCAACAGTCCAGTCAAGGTGGAAGATAGGCATAGTCAGACCACCTTGTGCTAACATCTGTAAATCTTGGTGAATTTATGTGGGTGGGGATGGAATAGTCAGACCAGATGGGATGGTTCTCTCACACAAAGCTAGACATATCTCTCTATAACATTTCAACACCACCCTGCAAACACTGCTGCGGTCAACAATTCTCTTACTCCCTGGGCAGTGCTGTTGATTGAAACAGTGTTCAAGGAAGAGATGGGGGTCATGCTGACCCTGAATGATGCCTAGACGAAAATGGCTCTATCCTTCTATTGAAAAAGATAAATACAAGGTGTTGCTAAGGGTACCATGATCTTTGAAAAAGGTAAGAATTACCTGAAGGTGTTATACTTAGCATGCATTTAGGTAAAATGATATATATATATAAATACTGTAAATACCTAAGGTTAGGTTAATTTTAGAAATTTTGGCCCTTCAATTTCTGGTCCAACTTTGGTGGCTGCCATTACTAATCTCCATCTAGCTGTCACGTTGGCCATCTGACGTCATATCTTTTTGATTAACTAACAACAATATACTGATCAGAAGTCCTGATCTTTCTTCATATTCTGAGTCAGACAGTCATCAAACCAGACATGACAGCCAGGCAACTAGCTTTATTTAAAAGGAGGTCATTAATGACAGCCTACTTACATGTCTCATGACAAGATTCCTTTAAAGCTATATATAAGTCCCTTCCTGATTTTTCCCATTGATTGCTCACTCACTATCAGCTGTTATCTAATTTCCTCAAGCTGTTTTATGCAATATTTATCTTTTTACTGCGCTGTGATGTTTCTCACCGCCAAGGACAACTTTCTGGGGAGGAGCGAACTTCAATTATATCAAGCATTTTATCCTGAACTTGTTTTTTTTTCTTACAAGCAGCTTTTATTGTATTTTTTTCCGCTAAAACGGCTGCAGATTACATCTGTTTGGAAAATATGTTGACCTTGATATCAGAAAAAAGCTTTTTTTGCAGCGATTTTAATGTGTCTAATATATTTCATAGAAGGAACAGAATCTGTGCTTGTGACAATGTAGTAAAGGACACTTACAAGAACAAAGAGAGTTTGTTCATAGGTTGCAAAAATGAATAAATGAAGGCAATATATTTTATTTCCCATATATTTTATAAATTCTATGAATCATTCAAAGCTTCATGCATGACCTTAAATTTTTCGTTTTTTTGTATAAGCCAGAGGAGCTAATAGTCGAATGACATACTCCACAACCAATATGGGTAAGGATCTGTTAAAGTAATTCCCTTATTCAAGGCAAAAAAGTAATTACCGGGGGATTGGTAAACTTTGGCCAAATCTACCAACTACTTTTGCAATGAACTAAGTGAAAGTGTGCCATGCAAAGTACCCTGAGGCCTCACTGATTGATGACAACAGTGAAGGGCAAATGGATCTAAAAGATATGGTTTATTGTAACACATCTTTTTACATCTTTCAGCATTAGCCTACTTTCGTACCTCTTGGCATTCAGTCGCAGGACACGTGATTTTTAGCCAAAATCTGTAGGCAAAGGACACACTCCACCAGACCTCCAATTGTACTGACGACTAAGAAACAATAACCTAAAGAGCTTTTTTTTTAATTTCCTTTATACTGGCTTTTATAAATGTAATAAATTAGAACTTCCATTCTCCACCAGGGTACAATGCAACCCCAAAGAAGTTGCTAGCGGTTCCTTGAACTGTGGCTGGTTGGCCCACCATTTGATAAAGCCTGAATAGTTCTTGGGCCTTTTTTGCCATTGAACCTCAAAAAAAGTGGTTTTATTAGGGTTCCTTGAAAATTTTTTAAGGTTTCTAGAGGATGAAAATTAGGAGAGGGTCACTTAGATATAGAATGTACAAAATAATGCAGTATCACATTTTTGGTACACCATTTCTTTTATAGACATCTCTACAGCAACTGAAAGGAGAAGATAGAGGGACAGAAGAATCTGGTGTAATAAAAAGGGACATCCTCTCCAAACAAGGGGCATGTGGGAGCTAAATGTGGGCAGAATTTCAATATCTGCCCGGAATAGTGGTAAAGAAAGACAGCAGAGATTTGGTAATCTCCCTTCGTAACTTTCACCCTTATTATTTATTATACACTGTTTTGAGATATGCTTCTTTTTTATAAATAAAGGATGAGAAGAAAAAGTATAGGAATATGGAAAATAATAAGTATTCATAGAACATCTAAATGTCCTTTAGAATTTTTATTAAGGATGTTTCACCTTCTTTGATAAACACTGTTTGTTGAAGAAAAATGAGGAACAGCTTGAAAGGTGGACTCCCACGTGGTTTTCTTGGAGAGCCCCAGGAGATCCAGAACATGTTCCGTAATAGGATACAATAAGAAGGTGCCTGTTATAATTAACATTATCCAGCTGTCTGAGCAGCAGGGGCCTAACAAAAGATTTGTATTCTTCTGAAAAGAATGGTGTAAACACAGGAAATGACAGGACTATTTTTTCAACTATAAACTGGGCCAGTTTATTTATCCATTGAAGCCGAGGTCTTGTAGGCTGCACAGAGGTGAGCGTGAGAGGCATTTACTAGACCCAATGGTCAAATGACGATGAGCAGAGCTCACTGGAGGAGAAAGCAGCCAGCTGAGGCTGTGGGTAGACCACCGCTGGTCTCTGGAGAGGAATGTCAGTAGATAACCACGGGTCACTTGCAGACAGACCTCCAATGTTTGAGTTTCAACACCAATTAAGCATTCACAGCCTTCACTTGTGCTGGGCCAAAACCCTGAACTGCATTAATCTCATTTGCTGTTGAGAAATAATTGATCCTAACACAACCTTCTGTCAACCAAAATGTAGCATATGTTTCAAATATTTTTACTTTTCCACATATGGTATCCAAAAAAAAAACCGCCCCATGTAAAACAGGGAATCTGACTTTCATTGAAACATTCTCCGTTGGAGAATCAACCAGGTCCACGTGTTTTAATGGCAGTAGTTGATTCTCAACTAAGGAATGTTTCAATTAATGTTGCTAGCTTTATAAATAACCAGAATTGGCTTAGAGAATTTAATGCAAGTGTATTAAAACATGCAAAGAAATGCTGATTTGTAAATATTGTTATATCAATACATTAAGCAAGGTATGTACCCAATTAGGAAACAGTCTCTTGAGTCAGATATGCAATAAATGTGTTTACATCGAACATGCTGATAGAAGGAGAAAGTATAATGAACAGAGGGATGGTCTTGTCAGATTGCTGTTGCTCTCTCACGGTCCAATTAGAAGGCTGGGGGTCAAAAGAAGATACCTATGTTTTATAATATTGTAAATGCAATCACCTATATAGGTATGCTGTGTGACGAGGCTGTAAGAATCTAAAGATTGAATGAATAGAATGCATTCTTCTGCAAGTAAAACAGCTTCTAAATTTATAAGTTATGTGCAGATTTCACTAGGAATTTACTTTACACAAACCCCTTTAGTGCAGAACTCAAGACTCCCTCAAGGGAGGTGTACAGTGTACAAATGTGTTACAAAAAATATATTGATAGGAGAGAGATGAGAGAGAAGACTCATCATCCTGCTCCTGCTCTTTCAATGTCCAGTTAGAACGCTGGAGGTAAAGATAGAACTTCACTGTATTCATTAACTGTAAGATGTATCACTGATCTGTCTATGCTGTGTGAAGGGGATGTATAAATCTTAGGAAGAGGTGTATCTACAGGCTTCTTCTCCATTACTCACCACCTGCAGAGTCATTCTCTGCCATGTAATCACCTGCTGTCACTTTCATGGTTTCATGCTCTGACTCCACTATGGGGGTTATATAGGAAGGCTATAGTGGGGTTGTGGTGGCTGCACTGTTATAGGGTGTATGGAGGTTGACTTGGCTCAGACTGGTATATGGCCACAAGGATCATCATAGGGGAGCATAGGGAAGAAAGCCCCATCAAAATTTTGCTGTTGATCCTATGATTTGACATTATTCTCCTAATCTCTGGATTACAAGAACAGATACAGAAATTATTTCTCAAGTAAAACAGCTCCCAGATATGTATTTCATTGGTGTATTTAGCTGTGAACCAGGAGCTTATTTCTTTTTATATGACAATGATGTATATAACTGCCACACAAGCTGTTTTATAAATTGTTCCCTATAAATAACTCCTTTCATTTCAGTCGGCAGCTACTGGTTTTTCTCTCTGTGTGCCAAATAAAACTCAAATTCTCTTCTCTGTTGCAACCCGTTAGTTTAAATCAGAGTTTCTCATGGAATCCTCACAAATCTGTACCTGTGATTGGCTCACTTCCTCTCTAAATAATTTGGAGGTCAGCATGCAGCCTGCTATGGGGGAACATCACTGTATGGCTGTAGATGTGAATGTATGATTTAAAAGGCTTAGTGCCAATAAGGGGAATGCTGGTCACAAGCATTGACATGACTGGAAATATTCATATGTACTAGCAGGCCCCACTATTTACCTGGTACCCCTACCCTACTAAAATAACGACACCACTTTTATGGTCCAAATGGAAGTTTATTACACGTACCATTGGAACTTAAAGCAACATTGTAAACATATTCCTTAATAAACTTTACATAAACAAAAAAATAATAACATAACATATAATACCCTTACAATCTAACCGACTTAGGCTGCAGGTCCTCAAAGGGGATAAACTGTCTACTAGACCTTGGGATCTCCTCCACACTAATTTATTGGTTCCAGGTAGCACATACCACCTCGTTGAGAATGATATCACTACTATCCCATCACCACAATCCACGTCCACTTGATGTTATATTTACCACACAAGAGGTCCCATACCAGGGATGGTTCCCTCACCTACTTCATAATTTTAACAATTTTTACAGCCCATGAGGACTCCAAACCGCCGATATAGAAAAACCCAAACCAGGGGGATGGAGGACAGGAAACTTTCACCTGAAGGTAAAACTCTGCCCCCACTTCCTGTTGCCCCTCTATCTATACCTAATTCACCCACACCCCTAACAATGCCCCCCCCCCTTGCAATCACAGCCCTGAACTCTCCCTAACCCCTCTTTTATTTGTTTAACCAGGCCTGCTCTCCTTTTCTTCCAGTCATGTGGTCCTTCTGCAATTTTTTTTTCTCTGCCCACTGGTTTCTGGCCCTTCTGGAAAGTTGAACGGTCCATGTATGTCACTTTTGAAAAGTGGTGATCATAACAAAAGTGGTAGTTGGGGTGTTTGAAAAAAAATCACTTATCTTCACTGTTTCCAAAGTGACAATCTCTATAGGCCCTTTTAATTGGGAATTTTGGATCTAATTGCCACTTTATGGATGTAATGTCTGTGAAAATGGCAAAAAAATAGTAAAGGGTCAGAGATTTCCATGTTAAATACATGTATATAAAATACATTAGCTATTAACAATGTAACAACCTCCATAGGCCCTTTTATAGAGAAAGATCAGGTCTATTTGCCACTTTATGGTTGTATTGTATAATAAAATAGTAAAAGTCAGTAAAAATATATGTATATAAAAGACAATAAAGAATATGCTTTCCAAAAAATGAACACTAGCCTTCCAATATAACCTCAAACCTTTAAAATTAAAAAAAATTGTCATGTCTATCCTTTCCAAGCTCCTCCTTTGCTGCAATTTGCCTAAATATGACAGGTGCACTTTGAAGTCATGATGCTAACCACTCCCTGGCCACTGGTTTTGTTGTACTCATTAGTCAGGCTGTCAAAATCTCTGAGACACTAAGTAGAAAGCCATCTACAGAGAAACAAAACTCGGAAAGAAAAGGGGAAGGTTGAGACCTGCACATCTACCACGCGTTCAGACCCCGCTAATTGGCACTTTACTTCTATGACAGCAGCAGAAATAAACACATAATTATGACTGAAGATTCTCTCTGCCTGTAAACAGAAATCATCATATATTTCACATCCTCCCTGATACTGTAATATATAACCAGGATAACATTAAACACATTTACCCGTTGTGGCAACTTGTTTTATTTGACAAGAAGTTCACTTCCCAAGCTGGCTAGACCACAAGGGTTGAGCTGCCCTCTATGACCTGAACACACTACCAATCCCAAAAAATATAAAACAAAGTGTTCTTCTATCTTTGCAAATGTCCTATAGATCCTAAACTATTGATGATCAAGATTGGTCACTGCAGAACATGTATTTACCTGGAGCAAATCATTCCATTCAGAATCACCAAGTTCACATCCATGTTGGGTAGGCTTTATTATTACTATTATTATATTAATTAAACAGGATTTATATAGCGACAACATATTACGCAGTGCTGTACAATAAATAGACTTGTGTACAGTTGCAAACACTTTGGGACCTTTGGTTAAGTAGGCGTCCGGGTTTTGTCTACTTTATGGATATGGTGCAGTGCATGACTTTATGGGTACTTAATTAAGAGTCTTGAAGACATAATTATCCTTCCATTAAGAGCAAATAGGAGCTAAAATATCATGATCGTTTGGCCAAACTATAAGGATTGTAATGCTGCATTCATGTACAAATTCCTGGCAAAAAAGTCCCCAAGCTTGTGTTATGATCTGGAGTGCCCGTGGGGGCAATAATATGATCTGGGATGCTTGTGGGGGCAGTATTATAATCTGGGGTGGTTGTGGAGGCAGTATTATGATCTCAAGTGCCTGTGGGGGTAGTATTATGATTTTGGGTGACTGTGGGGGCAGTATTATGATCTGGGGTGCTTGTGGGGCAGTAAAATGATCTGGGGTGCTTGTGGGGGCAGTATAATGATCAGGGGTGCTTGTTGGGGCAGTATTATGATCTCAGGTGCCTGTGGGGGCAGCTTTATGATCTGGGGTGCTTGTGGGGGCTGTATTATGATCTGGGGTGCTTGTGGGGGCAGTAATATGATCTGGGGTGCCTGTGGTGGCTGTATTATGATCTGGGGTGCCTGTGGTGGCTGTATTATGATCTGGGGTGCCTGTGGTGGCAGAGAGAATTATACATAGGATTTGAACTTTTCTGTATTTTGCATAGAATACAAAAAAGTTAAAATCCAATTTTTCATCAAGTTTTTGAATTGATTATGTCTACTAGCACTCTATAGATTGCTGAATGATGTTTCCCAGGGTGGGTTTCCTGGCAGGGACAACAGTGGACCATGAGCAAGTAAATCTTCACCACTGAGCTATCTAAAACCCATATAAGTCATCCATCACTGCCAATTTTATGTGGATACCTACTATTGACAGGTTTTCCTTAGCATCCAGGAGATATGGGGCAGCATCTCAGAATGATTGTTAGGGACCGGCCAATGTGGGAAATCTGAAATATCCGGCACCCACAATCTGGGCTGGCAAGTGACCCGAACTGTGAAAGGAACAAAACAACAAAACAAAACAATCTCTGCATGATTAGTATTGGATGAGGCTGTGAGGAGGCATAATAATATTTATTATTATTATGACACAGAGTTTATAAAGCGCCATCATATTATGCAGCGCTGTACAAAGTCCATAGTCATGGCCCTAACTGTCCCAAAAAGGAGCTCACAATCTAATGTCCCTACCATAGTCATATGTCATTAATGTAGTCTAAGGTCAATTTTTGGGGGGGAGGAAGTCAAGTAACCTAACTGCATGTTTTTGGGATGTGGGAGGAAACCAGAGTATCCGGAGGAAACACATGCAGATAGAGGGAGAACCTGCAAACTCCATGCATATTATTCAATTTTGTCTATGAAGGTGCTTTATTGGAAGCTGCAGAGTTAAAATAATACACATTACATATTATAGTTGAACTCCAGGATACACAAATGTTGTGTAAAAGAGATATTTGTTTTACTTGATCCTTTTTGTTATGTATCTGATCTGAGCGGTAATCCCATGTAAAACTTTTCCATTGTGCAGTTGCTTCCATTAATAAAGACCAGTCACTGCTGCTCTGTTATCACACGATGACGGGTCTTATTTTCGCCCCCCTGTAGTTTTCTGCAGGCAGTCTATGGTGGGTGAGCCTGCTGGGTTCTGTACTCTTCACAGGCTATGTGCAGCTCATTATGATGTTTCTGCTACTTTTACAAACTAAATATCTAAGTCCAAAAAGACATTCAGTGCAAAAAAATGAACTTGTATCCTATTTTGAGTTTTTGTGGCTGAAGTTCAGTTTTAAAGATCGTTGGGAATTTTAGTTATTGAGTTCACTCTCACCAATACGGCATCAGAATGCTAATAGATCTGTTTGTCCATTAACATGGCCTTGCACGTACTTTGTCAGCTCCAGGTGCACCCACCAAGCCCCAATACTATAAAACACACAAGTATTCCAGTAAATGCCAAATTGTCAGTCTGTCTCTTACACTATTTCCCAGAGTGACCTTGCTACAGCTTGGCCATACTTATGTCGCCCAGCTGTGTTCCCGAAAAAGTCCTCAAAAACAGTTTGTGTTCTTTTCTCAGCCAAAATGTTGTTTTTTTTTTTCCAGTAGCACCAAAAGGCATCTTGGAGTGTTTATGCTAATATGTATTTGTAGTAAACGACTTACAAGGAAAACATGATTTGCATTAGGATTATGATGTCTGTTTTTCCCGCAGACGAGATTTCTCTTTTGCTGCCAGCGTGTTTAATTTCACTTCAAATAAACAGAATAACAGCTTTGCAATGAACACCACCCCTTGTTAGCGCAGTTCCCGTTCCCTCTGCACACACTGAGGTGCATTTGCATCGCTGTATTCATTAATGGCTCCCTACTTTTCTTCTGCATCTGACACCTTGCAGCACCTTACAGACCGGAAGACAAGAAACTTCCTTTGTGTGGATTTTTACCTTCAACTTAAGAAAAAAAAGGTTCTAACACCGATTACCCTCCCCGCTGTTTCCTTTTGCAATCAGTTATATTCTTTTAGAATGTCACAATTAATTTAGCCGGAGAGCTGAAGGAATGGATTGTGTTCTTGCAGTTGAAGCTCTTGCAAGGCCTCACCTGTGAATTCCAGACTTGTAACATGCTATAAATAAGACCATGAAATAAAGAACACTTCAGTGTTAGATCAGAATCACAAAACCTACATGATCTTTGATTTATTTTCCCATTTTGGCTGCCATATGGTATGTTTGTGTGCATGAAAGGCGGTGACTGTTGGGGCTCTCGTTTCTTGTATTATTTCAACAAAAACAAGGAAGTTTTTCTTCAAAAGCCAGGTTATTAAACACCCCCACAGCAACTGTTCCAGCCTAGAGTGTGAAGCGGGAATGGTGCCAGGTATAGCTTCTGCACTCAGCACATTTGGGTACAATGCACAGAACATATGGAAAGGGAAGGCCTTTGGAGTAAGGGTCCTTTATGAAAAGTGAAAACAGAAGAACCTGTCGGAATAACAACCATTTGGGATGAAAGAGAAGCATATGCGCTGCGATGATTATCTTGGTTCCACCAGGCGTCTTTTCCTTGATATCAATCTTTCAGTATAAACAGAACTGGCACTAGCCAAAGATGGTCAGAACGGACGACGCAATATATCAGGTGCACCTTGGCATGTGAATAAAATACTAAATACTTCTATGTCGTGCAGAAAGACTTCGATAGAAAACAGTATAAAGGATTTCATCAGAACCTACCCACCCACAAACACCCATTATTCTAATAAAATGAAAGTCTGCATTGAAAATATAATTTTGCTATATATTGTTATATTATATTGCCATATACTGTTTGTTTCATATGCCAGGAGAATCGATTATTCCATATTTTATGGTTCCACAGGCTTCCCCCACAATGAAAAATCAGTTGCCTGAAGCCTGTCCCTGGACAACACAAGCAATGTATAATTTTTATGCTGGGGGGATGGAAGGACTACTAACTTTTATTTTTTTGCCCAAGTCCAGAGACGGGCTTTTAAATAAAATATGAAGACTAGATAACAATATTAATCGGACCTTAACTCAATGGGCCTAATTTATTTATCGGTCTCCAAGGCTGGAGAGCATACACTTTCATCAGTGAAGCTGGGTGATCCAACAAACCTGGAATGGATCTGATTCAGCATTCAAAACATTTGCTAGCAAATAGCAAAAGTTTTGAAGAAATCCATTCCAGATTTTCTGAATCATCCAAATGATGAAAACATATCCTCTCCAGAGAGCTTTTAATAAATTAAGCCAATAAGTGATGATTTGCTATGTGTTTTTGGCCACATATATACTTGTATTTCCCCGGTGGTGGACATAGCTGATGCCACCATCCTTTCTGCTTACCTGGCATGGTCCAGTACATTGATGGGATAATGGGAAGATAATGGGAAAGGTTGGTAATGTCTCCTCTTGCAGTAAAAAAATATGGAAAACACTTATCATTTTGTGCAGAGAGGAGGGCCATGAATGGGGTTGCGGGTTTTAGTACAAGGTCACATTGCATTCCAAGGATATGTAAATCATTCAAGTATTGGTAATTATCCACATAAATTGGGCCATATATCTAAAAATTGTCATCTAAAAAATGATCATAAATGCCTTTCGTATTCCTTTTTTTACAGCAGTTATGTGACTTCCATTCTGGTTCTTTGCTCAGTATTGCTCAAGTCTGTGGGCAATACCAAAAGCTACAGATGATAGCAAGTTTGTGTTCTGGAGCCATTGTCATTTGGAAAAAGCTTCCTATGCACCTCTAAAGGAATTACACTGAGCAACTCCCATGCATGTAAATACAGAAAGACGTGCTTTCTATAAGAAAAATAGGATTATGCGTAGTAGAGAGAGAAATGAGCATGATGATTTACACTTTTCACAGGTTTTGCAGCTATACTCATAAGGTGCCATAAGGAACTTTATAATGCACCTAAAAGGCACTGAAATGTACCCAATTCAAACTGCAACACCTGTAAAGTGCACAACATCAAGTTTATCTTCACAAAAAGATGTGCGAACGAGGCCATAGGCCGCTAAAAGTTTGAATAGAGTACTTATCTGGCTTTATTTTCACCATTAACTCTCGGAATCAAGCAATTTAAAGCTGTGACACATTATTTTATTGTCCCCAAGCTGTAATTTAATGTATTTTATATGGGCAGGCTATGTTTAAATATACCGCAAGAACAAAATGTTTGTACTTGTCCTATTTATTTCGTATTTTTATCATTTGGAAAAGTAAAGAACATTCAGCGACGGTTTCATTATGCAACATTAAAATGCAGTTTTAAAGCAGAAAGCACTTAATTTTGTTGTGCTCACACAAATAATGCTTCAACTGCGATTTCAACGCATCATGCAGAAATGAGAGAAACAAACAAAAGGCTGAAACTAAAGTGACTCTACTGGGAAGTGATAATGGATTTGCAGGAGGCTTTGCTATTTGATGTGACGTAGCTATGATGTGAGTGCGTCTGCTTTAAAGGGCACACAAAACCTTAAAAATAAACAATATACACTAAAATATGCACAAAAAAAGGATGCAATGGCACAAAAATAGGTACTTAATGCTATAATTATCATAAAGATCTATAAATGTAATAGCGTTTAATGCCTGCTGTGCCCATAACTTCAATCCAACCTGTTTTTCCAATGACAGCTGATATAAAACAATAAAAATAGTGTTTGCCTAAACATGTAAAATCTGTGCAAATGAATATCTAATTTAGTGGTTCTCATCCAGGGATCCTCCTAGGGCTGTTAGGGGTTCCTTGAGCAATGGGCAGCTCTCAGGTTATTTACCACTGACACCAATGATCTGACTATCTGTATGGGTGACATTCTCCCCAATGACCAGCAATGTAAGGAATTCTTCCCACTGACCACCACACTAATGTACTGTGAGATATAGAGTAAAGTAATTAGAGCAAAGGTTCCCTATATTATTCAAAGGATTTCCTCGTGTTAAAAAGGTTGAGAAAGCCTGATCTAATGGAAGTGATTGCCTTTGATGTAAATAATTTTTCCAACATGATTTTAAGTCCAAATCTTTTTATTTAATTGCCAAGTGTTTTCAGAACGTGAAAATGTTCTACTTACCCTCTCTTTGTTCCAGGACTGTCTTCCATATCCTTCTCCAACCCTGGTCACTGCAACACTTCCAGGTTGAATGGTGACTACTATCATCCTGCCCCTTCTGGTGAGCATAGGGTGTCAGAAACATACCCCTTGTTCAATTCTGCATAGAATGGTGTTCATACTTCACAACATTAGCAATATTCAAATGGTATTAAAGACCATTTAAGTTTAGAGATGCAAAAGAGCACCATGCCTCCAGGATGCAGCTAGAAGATACTTGAAGTTAGGGTATATATGCCTAGATTTAATACCATGTATTATAGGTGCTGGTAGATACATTGGGTCAACAAACGCTTGGGTATGATGCCTCCACAACTGTTGATGTCTCTACAGAGGATCAGAGGCTGCATGGATCATGCTAGTGTAAGAACCTGGCCAGCACTCACCAGTCCCCCAATCTAGCACTGCACTCTTCACCTACAGCAAGCCCCCACTTAGCATCGCCAGGCTAGTTGTGCTGCCCCAGCACACGTTTGCCTCCAGGACTTCTGTGCAGGAGGGACTTATAGAGAAACAGGAGCTCACATGTAAGTGCAGCAGAGACAAGTCCAGGAACAGAGCCAGGGCTCATATACAGGTAATCAGTCCACCAGAGGAGGTATCCAAGGGTAAAGACAAAGCAGATTTCGGGTCACAGGCAAAGGTTGTCCAGGCAGCATACAATCTCTGTCCCAGGAAACAGACAGGGTTAGCAACTGTAAATCCAACAAATAATACACCAGCTGCAAATCAGCTAAACTTAATGCTACAACAAGAATCTGGTGACTGTAATGAAAAAGGCTATAAAGTCCCCGAAACTACTAGGCAGGGCAGGAAGGAACCAGGGACTAATCTGGACCTAAAATCCCCTTCAGCTGTGAACAGCCTCCAAATATGTGCTGGGGATGCCAAAAAGATACATCTGCACGGCTGAAAGGAAGCAGGGGATGCTGCAGGCTGCTGATCAGACAACTAATTCCTTGTTGTTCTTGCTGCTATACGACACCACCGGGCAAAATAAACAGCGCAAGCACGGTACAAGATCGACAGCCCGATAAACGTCTCCTATCAGCTAGAATATGAGAACTCAATACAGTAATTCCTAATATTTTTTAATTAGCCTTAATATGATTTTCCCCATAAACCTAATAAGAATATTGTTTCAAATTAACAGCATCTACCAACAAGTTAGGGCTTAAGGGAAAAGTTGAGAGTGTCTATGATAAATAGGGGCTGATATAAATAGCTACAATTCTGTATGATGCTTTTATAAATTCTGAACTATAGAGGAAAAAAAATGAAAACTTATAAAAGTCATTAAAGTTGATCTTACTATTTCTTTGTTTTGTTCCCTATGCATATAAAGTTGAAAGCGTGAATATGTTTAGTAAAAACATCTTCAGATAATAGTCTACAGATATTCTCATTAACAACTAAAGTGCATTTATGCTTTATAAAGAGGCAGAAAAAATGAGATAAAAAGGGAAATATTGTACAAGAGTTCATAAAAAGAAATGATAATAAAGTGTATTTTGTAGACAATGCAATGTAGCAGCGCACTGTGAACATGTCTTTATAACATGTGCACACATTGTTGGTTTGCTTGAAAAGTCCAATATTATTATTAAAAATAATGTTATTTACACAGTGTCCAAAAGGAACTGAACTCAGAAGAATTAATAATTACAAATATAGAATTAAATTATAACTAAAATAATAAAAAATTAATAACCTATGTTATTCTTTGAGCAATTTAATTCCATAATTGTCCTTGCCACACTAAACATATTGCACCTCTTCTTCTCTCAACATGTTCCTGTGAATTTTTGGCATGTGAAGCCACTCAGCACTGGCGGGTATAGCCAAACTAAGCCCCTGTGCAGAACTGATTTGGGCCCCGTCTGCTGGACTGACTAGGGGTCCCTGATGACTGGGGACGGTCTGGGGCTATTGTGCAGTGGCACACTTTGCACCTCCCTATGTCTGCCCCGGGCTCAGTGGTAAACTTTCGCCCTTTATGTTTCCGCCTTCGTGTCATCAGGGTGGGACATGTTTGAACTCTGCATGGTGACAATGATGATATTACATTCTGAATTAACAAAAGGCAGAAGGGGATCATATGAAGGCCACTAACTACAGCACCCAAAAGTAACTAAGGGACACTAAGATTTTTTTCTGTCAGCAGTAGACTGATCTTAAGAAAAGTAACTGTGGAAAAATGTTTTTTTAATTGAAATACATGACGTGTTTAAGGGCTGTGATTAGTCTGAAAAGTATACATTGTTCCCTGAAGTTGAAGTCTCTTGAATGCCAATAATCTGACC
The DNA here is from genome assembly GCF_032062135.1 of Pyxicephalus adspersus. NCBI lineage: Eukaryota > Metazoa > Chordata > Amphibia > Anura > Pyxicephalidae > Pyxicephalus > Pyxicephalus adspersus. Next base: position 14,211,123 of record NC_092865.1, on the reverse strand, counting down.
CCTTTAGACACTTTTACTATTGCCTATAGTACTAATTGTTTGTAGACCCATTAGCCCATTATCCATTTACAAAAACCAATCTTCTTGGTTCTTTGGGATTTTTTAAATTGTTCATTTTTTAAAGAAAGAATTTAGAAAACATACATTTTAGGCCACAGGTTGGTGGACCAGCCAGTCTATATTTTCAGAACCAAGAATATGAATAAAAATGGTTGGCCAAAAAAGGAGCCCCCATAAAACATATAAGCATTGCTTATAGGCTGTGCTCTTGTATCCTCAAAGAAGATGTGTGGCCTTGGCTGGAGGCTTTGAATGGGGCTATGCAATTTCAAAACATGCAAAGCATTTGAATTTTGGGTTCTCCTAGATATGTCCTAGACATGAATAGTGCAGGGCAAAGCTGGAACATCTAATACATTTCGCTGCAGTCTGTGATGTGTTTGGAGAAATCTTATTGCAGACTCAGACTGCAATAAAGCAAAATGGAGATTACATTGGAGTGAAAACTGATCATTTTTTTGTCCATTTGTCTTGGGCTCTTTACACTTGTTTCTACCATTTCACAGTACAAAGGTGGTAGAAGCAGCCATGGTAAGGTCATAAATTTATCAGCAGGGGGAGCTATATAAGTACTGTTAGCATATCTACAGGTAGTCCCCGGGTTACATACGAGATAGGGAATGTAGGTTTGTTCCTAAGTTGAATTTGTATGTAAGTCGGAACAGGTACATTATTTTAATAAATGCAATTAGGACAGATGTTTGTCTCAACATATTATTAGGCAGCGTGGTGTCAGTTACTGTATAAAATCCTCACTGTTAGTTAATCACAAACAAAGCAAAAAAAACTTTATGGAGCCTAGACATTCAACAACTTCTGGAGTGAGCTGTACTTTTATTTGCAAAAAGAAACAACTGCAGAGTTTGTCTTGTCATAAGAGCAGAAGAGCTCAGTCCTTAAGATCACCCTCAACCTCAGCTGTGTTTAGCAAAAGATTTCTTCTGCAAGTCATGCAGCCCCCCCCCCCCCCAACAAGCCAGGCAGGGAAGCCCCTTTTATCTAGGAGTAGTCTATATGTCGGATATCCTTAAGTCGGGAACTACCTGTACATCCAAAAAAAATCACAGGAGCTGAGTGTGGCACCCTTCTGATCAGAGGATAATAAATGTCAGTATAAAAGGATAAAAGTCAGTGTAAATAATGTGTACGCATTTTTAAAAAGATTCTGTTCCTAGAAGTAATATTGGAGCAGAGGAGAAATTTCAATCTCAACTCTGCTTTTAGTTAGACAGCAGATAGCTCCCATTGGCTTCTGATGGCCTGCGGTGGTTGCAACAACCACACCACTGATCCCCATAGTGGCTTATGGCGTTCCCCTTTGAATTTGGCAAACTCTGTCTGGAGAATTCTAATGGATGATTGCCACTATATGAATATGCCCTCATTCAGCAAAGAAATAGGAGATTTTTTTCAGCTGATTGCCTATTTTATAAATTAAGTAAGCATAAAATTGTGTTATTTGTTTACAAGTAACACAATTTTTCCAGCAAAATAGCATGTTCCCCCTTTATAAGTAGGCTGATTAGCTTGCCAATTGCAAACTTTAAATGACTAACAATGTTAGTTCAAATACTCAGACTGAAACCCAAACAGCACCATTACATGAGTAATATTTTATCGTAATATTTTATAGTCAGCAGAATGGGCTGCTTCATTGCAGTGCACAGGATGAGCACGGTATTGTGGATACTGACATCCTGAGAAGAGCCAAGACTTAGTGGATCCGAAGGTTTTCATTTAATTCTTTTCTCTAAAAAAAACCCCTCACATACATTACCTAGCTGGCTTTCCCTACCAGGTACAATATACAAAATGTTATTATGTTTCCTCTAGTTTACTTCACTTTTACCCACCCCTTATCACTTATCCTTCTATAAGGTCAACGAGAAACTCAACCCAAAGAACACAGAGTCATTATGTTGTTTTGCAGCATGATTATTTTGAACAATTATTTGTTTTTGTGGGTAAATACAGGTCATCTGTGACCATTTCTAATCCATTTTGCTCAGTCTATATATTTTTACTTTTATTTATGTAAAGCCACAGAAGATCAAAAATTGACAAATCCACCGGCCAAGTGGAGCTGAACTTTACCAAACGTACCTTCTTTAACCATACGTGTTTTCCAATATGGCTCGGGATTGATAACCAAGTGAAAAATGATTTTACTGCATTCTAGTGCAATTCTAGTTTTAAATGAACACGAGCTTTAATGCAAAAATCCCCTCTTACCTCAATGCATTCCATAGCCTGGTGTTTCCGGACCAGAGTTCTGTACCTCCAGAGGTTGTTACGGGTTCCGGGAATAATAAGCAGTTTGTGCCCCTCACGTCAGTTTAAGTGACACCAATGATCTTTTTGGCAATCTGTAGTGGTGATATTTTGCCACTGGCCACCAGTGAAAGACGCATGCTCCCTGCTGACAAACCTTCTAATATACTGTACGCTATGGATACAATAAATATAGAAGGGTTCTCTGAAAACCTGAGTTTCCCCAATGGTAAAATGGTTAAGAAAGGTTGCTATGCTATGTTTTTTTATGAAATTCAAAGCAAATACATTTTTCCTAATGCTTTTATATACCTCGTTTCCTTCCTGCAGGGTTACTAGGTAAGAGCCATGTGACTAATGAAAGCTTTCACAAGGCAAAATTGTCCTTCTCCTTCAGACAAGTTGCTGGGGGCAGCCTAAAAGCAGCCTCTTATGTTATACTTTGGATATGCCTCTTAGCACACCCAGGTCCCTTCCAAGTCCAGCTGGAGTGAATACAGTTCTTCAACCTGAATGTACAACACTTACATATAAATATTTTACTATCCCCATGAGCATTCTACCTGTCAATTTTCCGGGGAGATATACCCTTTGTGTTGTTTTTTACAAGATCCAAACCCTTAGATTATTTGCCATGGGGGTGCAGCTTTTCAAAAGAGTTTGAAATAGGCTCCACTATGTCCTGCCTTGTAATAATGAGGAAGCGGATGGGGTCTCTTATAAAAAGAGGTTACTTTATTTGGCGGACACCGCCGTGCTCTTTTTCTTTGCTTTAAATGACCGCACGCAGCAGACTTACAATCAGGAGGATAAAAAAGCAGAACAATTTGTAAGAAGAAGAAAAAAAAACACGTACATACTGTCGTATTCTGCAAATGTACAAGTATCTTTTCAGCTGTTCTTAGAGCTTGAAATATCCTTATCACAATGACAAATGTAAAACGCAGCGTGGAATCTGGCTTCTTTGTCTAAAATTCCATTTGAAAATATTACAGTCCGCGAGCGTATAAATTGTATTTTTTCCATTTTACCTCACCTGACATGAAAAAAAACCAACCTCTTTGAATCTGTTTCTGGAAGATTTGCTGGAGAAATGATACACAGCGATGGTATCATTTTCTCCGAGCCACTCAGAAATGTGTATTTCAGACTAAGTAGAACTTGGTGGTTAGATAAAATTGCCACCCTCTTCATACAGTATGGTCATTTTGTTATTCAACTTTCTTGTGATTGAGCAAGGGTAAATATTTCTTTAAACCGGTGACACCTGGCGTACATATTACAGATTCAATAAGGACTATGAAAGTGAACCGGGCCTACAATGTTTCTAAGGAGAGAAAAGTGCTGAAGTGCACTGGTTTAGTCTATAAATTCACCATTTAATGGAGCTCTCTTGGTTCTCAACCTCTGTATGTACAGCATTGACTTCTAATTTCTGAACCCCTCCTGGCCTAGGCCCCCTAAACACCACTTAGCTTTACTTTCACAGAGCCCCCGATCCTTCCACACCTGGCCTTGTTTTGGCCCTGGAATCCACATGTGGCGCCATCTTCTTCTGTCTTATTTTTTTGGCTGCCTACAACACCGGATCTTGTACTGCGCAGGCATGAGATCGGGTGATGTATCCTGCTTTTTTCCCATTGCAGGAAAAAGACTCTTTTCCGAAGCCTCCTGGGATATGTTTCCCAGAAAGCACTGCTTTCCGATTCAGTAAAGACAGAAGGGAAGGGTCTTTCCCTTTTCTATTAAAAAAAAAAAAAAAAAAAAAAAAAGATTTAGACATAAAAAGAAGCCAATTTTTTTTTAGGTCCACTTTAAGGCCAAAGCCTCTACTTGCTTTTAAAGTTGGGAGTTGAAAAACAGGGAGGGGCTTAGCACCAAATAGTTTGGCCTAACTTTGACTAAGTTGGTATACAAGGTGATGTGCTAATGTCCAAAGGGGTGACACAAGAGCCCATTAGAAGACTAACCGAACAAAAGAATGGATTGAACACAATGCGTAAGCAAAGGGACTTTATAGTGGCTGTAATAACCGGGCGTTGTCTTTAGTAGTGTTGGTCGAATATCTCACTATTCGATTCAACAGCTATTCGATCGAATAGCGAGAAATTGTTTGGGTGATCGAATGCCGAATAAAGTCAATGGTGGCAGAATTCGGGTTATTTTTAGGGACTATTAAGGGCTCTAAGAGCAATCAGATTGTTCTTGCAGCCCTTTACTAGTTGTATGTGTTCTTGGATAGAGTTTCTCTATCCAAGAAGACAGGGTGCTAGATGTGATGAATGGGAAAACTTGTCCCCATTCAACCTCTAGTGTCCGGGGATCGCCTGCAGTCACAGCTGTGACTGCAAAGTTCCCACGGTCATGTGACCATGGGAACTGAACTGCAGATGAACTCTGCAGTTCCACTACAATCCCCGGGGCACTACAGGTTAATTAACCTGTGCCCAGGGATCGCACACTCTTCTCAATGATTGCAGACTTGGCTGCAATCATTGAGAAGATGCCCCGCAAGTATCTCTTACTCTACAACACGCACAGTATATATATGATATAATATATGATATATATTATATATAGATTTGTTACATTTTTCTTGCAGTGGATTAAAGAAAAATGTAACAAATGTATCAGAATATTACTGTGCTGGAAAGTGCGTTACAGAGATATCATGTCATTGTAGAATAACCTGTAAAAAAAATGGTAAATAAACACAAACACTCAATAAATTAATTTAACATTAATTTTTTTACCACATTTTTTTTAATCCAAATTTGTTGCCGTAGAATTTTTGTTTATTGTGGGGTCGGGTCTATCCGAATTCGAACAGCCATATTCGGGTCGAATATAAGGACAAATTCAGGCTGTTCACAGCCTATGTTCCTTTAATAACTCAACCCCAACATGTACTTGCTATTATTTGGGCAAAGGATTATGCTGGTTTAATGGAATTATGTAAAAGGTGTATTTTCAATCAGACAAATCCCCTCTAATAGACATGTGGTGACATAGGAGGAACAACAAGACACAGGGCTATGCTGCATGAAACACAGACTGCCTAGGTATTTTGGTCATATAGTAGAGATCACTTGTACATATGCCTAGGAATTTTCTAGGAAGGCCTACAATAGGGCCATGCAATACTGTAGTTATCATGTAAGTACAAAGGGAGAGGCGTTTAAAGGTAAAACTCTTTGGGATACATTTGATTTTAAATGTTCCTTTATTCACTCCCTACCCTGGTCTTCTAATACTTGATTTTTTAAGAATCACCCATTGCTTCTGCCCCTGTTTTATCGTCATATATGTAGGAGTATATGATTTCCTAGAATGGAAGAGATTATGTCACCAATCACTATAAGCTTCATCAGAAGCTGACAAAATATTGTGGTGGATTGGAGACTTACTTTCATGATGCAGGTGATTCACAGAGGATTTGGGTTTCTTTTAAAGAAAAAAAAGAAAGAGCACAGAGGGGATCTTTTTGCCTTCATGCTCTCTCCCTCATTCTCATTGAAACTTCAGCTTGAGCTATTAAGATCTGTAGAAAACAGGCTCTTTGTCAGCAAAGCAGATAACGATAACTTAAAAACATTAAAAGGAATGTAAAACTTCTTCTGCTGGCTTATTAAGCAGATATTGATAGAGAATCTTTCAAGTTTTCTAAGTAAAAAAAAAGTTAAATATATTTTGTGCATAAATATTGAGTCTGAAAATAAAGAAATATAATTTACAGAAATCTAAGCCTCCCTAGTCTAGGGAGAGTATAGCTTTCACTTTAAGGCTGGATTAAAATGAAATGTAATTAATTTCAATAGGTTACCATCTCTCCTTTCTGGACTGTCTTGCTGTATAAGCTAACTAGGCAGTGCACCAAGTTACCAAACAGCAAAACATCCGACTTCCCAGCAGACCAGAAGCAAAATTCAAACTCACACACAATAAAAACTGTATGTAACCTTTTCTCCTATTATTTTTAGTCCATTTTACATTCTGGAATAAAATTAGCCAGATTGTAACCGACCTCTTGTCCTCGTCATCTCACACAATCCATTATTGCTTTGCCATTGAAGTTTAAACTTCTCTTTGTATGTTATTTGCTCTTCATCCTGATGCTTTTGGCGGTGTGATTTGTTTCCATGACACCCTTTTACATTAAAGTCTGCCGTGGATTTGAAAGCAATAAGCAAAATGAGTCCAAAAACTATTTGCCGCAAAAAGAAAAAACTTTAAATATAGATTTGGATTTGTTGTTGCCTGATTTGGCCGTGAATTGCCTTGTAGACAGTGTGATTAAACCTTGAATATGACCACCTGCAGAGGCGAGCCAAGAGTGAAAATAGATCTATTTCCCGAGTGTTTGCATGGAACGCCGCAATCTAAGATCGAGTTTATCTCACTGTGAACCTGAATAAAATTCATTGCCTTATGAAAACAAATGAGGAGAAAACAAAACTCTTTCGACATTTGTGGGAGAGAATTATCAATATTTTAGAGGAGATCATTGTCCTGGGAGTCATTGCTTCGGTGAAAATAAGCTGTATTACAGCTTTCATAAAACGCTAGAGCCGGAGGCTTGTGGAGGGAAGATACGTGGTGTTGTGTTATAGCGGTGAGAGTTAACCAGATTTAAAGATTGTTCAGTTTTATGTTGCCAACCACATTCTGCCAGTAAAAACAGACATTTAAAGACTTGGAGTGGAATTTTCTTGTTGAATAGAATAAAGCAGTGTTTCCCAACCTTTTTAACATGGGGAACCCATTGAAATACCTTTCTGGTCTTTCAGGAAACCCCTGCTATAATTACTATGTCCCCAGCTCACAGTACAATGGCATGGCAGTCAGTGGAGGGAATGCCTCTTACATTGCTGGCAATAAGAAGAATTTCACCCTTACAGATGGCTAAAAAGATCACGGGTGCATGGGAGACACAGATTGCTCATTTTTAAAGAACTACCAGCAACCTCTAGAGCAAGTGTCGGCAACGTTTTTGGACTACAAGGCCATTTCAGGAGGTCAAGAAGGCACACTAGGCCAGAAGAAACAAGGTTTCCAAAGAAGGTTTTTTCCAACCGTGACTGCAAGCGAGCAGCCTCAGTCTTCCACTCATCTGCGGTGTAGTCTCTGTACGTGTGCATATGCTTGGCATCGAAATGCCCCTTGAGATTCAACCGCTTGAAAGTGCTGTTGGTGTCGTTGCACACAAAACACAGGTCTTTGTTGCTGCGTTGGAAGAAGAATAATTCGTCGATCCATTCGTGGTTGAAGACACGACGTTCAAGGTCAACTTTCTGGAGACTGGTAGCTGCACGTTGCTTCTGCTCTTTAGGCATAGTAATTGGGGTTACTGTGCGGGAACTCAATGATATCGCAGGAACTCGCAATAACACGACAATTCAATTAGGCCGGATCCAACAATAAATAACTAGGGGGCAATAGGCAAGATTGGAATACTGGCTACCTCGGCTCTAGAGAAACCCTGGTTGAAAAACACAATTTAATAAACTATAACTGAAGGCAAAACTGTCAGATAGGGTTAGGTTTTTATTGTTGGTTGTATTCCCATTAGGGAAAGTTATTGGATTGACTTACTACAGTTACCTTCACTTCCTTTCCTGTAAACCCAAAAACAAACCCAAAACAAAACAAAACAAAGGGAAACATGTTTTTTATTGTAGGACAGCCCGTCTTTTGTTGGCATATTTGGCAAATATGGTGGAAAGTTAGTATTTACCCTCACTTTTATTCTCAGTATCAATGACAAATAGAAAGAATAGGGTTGATTTACTAACTGAGTGTGGGCTAATTACTTAGCAAAGGGAAAAATCCATCCGCAAGGGATAGTTCACTTGCTGGAGCAGATACAATTTCATCAGTGAAGCTGGGTGATTCAGCAAACCTGAAACAGATTTCATAAAAGTCATTTACTGTTTGTTAGCAAATGTTTTCAATCCTGAACCAGATGTATTTCAGGTTTGCTGGATCACCCAGGTTTGCTGTTGACCATCCAATCCATCCAATCAATCAGATGCAAGCAAAATTCTTATTTTGTAAATACATGTGGTTGAGTATTCTTTGCAGAGTAAATTTCAAAACATTCCAAGGCAAGCTATCCCTTTAGTTAATTTTCCCAGATTAATCATCTATTTTGCTAAGTAAACAGCCAAAGCTCCTTTAGTAAAATACCCCCAGCCTCACTATTTGTTCTGATCATTGTCTCCCGGCATGAAAGTGAGGGAAATTCTAAATATCCACTGGATTTAGCAGAAATAGAAGATCAATCCTTCAGTAATTCAACGGTAGGGACAAATGTTTCTGTGACAACTAAGAGGGCATTTCTCTCATTTCAGAAAAAAAAATCCCCAATACCATTTGAGTTTACAGGATTAGTGTTGAAGCTTGAGCTGTCATCAGGGTTTACCTTTCTTCAGCCAATCATAGAGCGCTAGAGGTGATGAACGGGGAGACGTCCCCATTTAACCTCTAGTGCCCTGGTATCCCACACTAACAGGAGGATTCCCACGGCTGTGCTCAGAAAGAATGCAGCCGTGGGAATCATCCTGTCAGTGTCACGGGCTGTGGAGTCACATACAGTTCCGCTAGGGCTGCGAGAGCAATCGGCTGTCAGTTCAGCTCCCCTGATTGCTCTTGCAGCCCTAGCGGAAATGTAATATGTGTTCTCAAAATATCAGGCTGTTCGATCGAATAGCCGCCAAATCGAACACTGAGCTATTGGACTAACACTATACAGGGCAGGAAGTGAGGGTAAATCATGGAAATGGAAAAAGAATACAGAAAATGGTCCCCCCCAAATTGAATCAATTTTTTTGTAAAGTTTTATTAATCTTGAAAGGAAGTGTAAAACCCATAATGCATTTTGGCAATCTATATATGTTTTTGAGTAAAGGTTCACTGACATCATGACTTATAGACACAACATGAAACCAGGGAGAAATTGTCCAGAATGAGTTCAGAGAGTTACCACTAAAATAAGGAAGATTTTCTCGATATTTCTCTTTTGGTAAATACATTAAATTTTAGAATTTTTATACGCTGTTGATCAACAAGGCAAGAGAGAGAATTTTCTTTCCCAACATGGACATAGGTGGCAAATAACACCTGACAGGGGTTCAAACTGGTAGTTAAAAGTCAAATGGTGCTTTTAATATAAAGGAGAATTTGAGTTCATAAGAGGTGCAGTTCCTCCTAATGAAAAACTGTTGGGAGGTTTTTTTAAGGAGTAACTGGTATATTTCCCAATCTTCTGATCAACATTTTGCATGTATTTAGTAATGTTCCTGATCGCTTAGATATTCCTAACTCCATTCTGTAGATTAGCATTATCAAAAGAATCTTGGAGTCAAAAGTGAAATGAATGTTAGTTGAAAGGAATGGAATAGCTGGCATATGTATAGCCAAACTACAAGAGTAAAAGGTGTCTTCATGATTCTAGACCTTGGCAAGGACTTAGAGATGACTGGACTTCTTTGAGATTCATGATTTCCTGGATGAAACCCAAGAATGAAAGCCAGTAGAAAGATGTGGATGAGTCTCAGACATCTGTAATCAGAAAATTGTGAGTATACGGCCCTAGAGGTTAACAGAATGGTCTAAGCTTCGAAGATGTGTCTATGTGATGTTTTCGTTTAACTTTACATGTGGTCCCCCTGGGTTTGACATTGAAGGTCTCCCACTGCCAACCAGGTCTATTATATCCATGCCTAAATATCTGTCTTTACAAATTTTTTAATGTTTTACATCCTCTTCACACCACCACACTACTCAAAAATTCTTCCTATTAATAAATTAACATAACTCTGAGATAGAATAACAAAGCAGCTGCCTCTTCTCAATCCCAATATTAATTTGTAGTCCAGGAAGGGCAGAATCTGCTCAAAGACATAATTATTTTCTGTTCAGCATTCAATTTGTATCAAGCTTTCCACTTCTAATGCACAAACGGCCCATCAAATAGTCTTAAGATCATTTTCTATTTACATATATGTTCACTTAGTCCACTAAAACACTCTCAATGAAAGAAGAAAGTAATTTTATTAGTAATTGTATTTTCAGTACTGTATTGTTACTAAAAAGTATGTTTATCAAGTGACTCACCAAATCTCAGCTGTACCTGTGCATTTAGAGATGGTGGTCAGCCACCAGGTACATGTGCAAAAGCTAGAATGTGCTTTCTTGTATGTGGCAACTCTTCCTCAATATGCTTAAGCTGGTCTGAAAAGTAAAATGTCCCTTTTGTCTTACTGATACTTTGAATTAATTACAGTCACCAACAATACCGTGCTTCTGGTTGTAAAGCATATGACCTTCCCCATGTTATATTGCTTGGATCTTGCTACCAACTGTCCAACCAACCAACTAATCAACCAATGAATAGTATCTGAACACTGGGCCCAAATACTGTCACCTAATGGAGTGACATCCTTACTCCCTTAGTAGGAAAAAATGGCAGGGAGAACTGACTACATGAATATTAGTAAAGAGTGGCCTGAGACTTTTGCAACGATACAATAACCTTGCCCCAGGTTGGGCATGGTCACAGTCTCTCCGTCATACAAAGATCCCTCTTTCTCAATTTTCAGAATAGAAGAAAAGTTTAGGAATCAAAATGTAAATGTGCCGAACGGTTTTAAATATGATAAGAAAGTTAATTAAAATGTATCAAAATTAAAATTATTTATCAAAACTGATAGCAAGAACTACCCAGAAGGACAGTGGGGTCCCTGATAGGTTAAGACATGTCTTTTTAATGCAGTATCAATCAGCAATTATCATGCAGGGGACTGGATGGGGATGAGTGAGAATGCCTCCGGCATTCTTGCCAAAATTTCCTCGAAGTTCTGACGGGTAAATCCAGGAAATCCAGGAAATAACTATAGGAAGATTACCACGGCTTCATTCATAGATACAGCCGTGGGAGTCCTCCTGTCAGTGAGAGATCTCAGGGATCTTTCACTGAGAGGAGGATTCTCACAGGTCCATTCATAAATGCAGCCGTGATACTCCTTTTCTCAGAGTGAGTCATGCGACTTGCAGTTATGAATGAAGGCGGCCGTGGGAAAAATCAGAGGATTTTTTCCACGCTGCATTCATTCATGAGCAGCCAGCAAGACTCACACTGTGTTCCTGAATAGAGAAACTCTATCTAGGAACACATACTACAAGGCTGCAACCCTTGTCGCCCTGTAGTATTTGTTCCTGGATAGAGGTTCTCTATTCAGGAACACAATGCCCCTGATTCATCAAGCAGAATCGGATGATCGCTCGCGTATTCGTATTAGCGATCCGAAATCGTACGCCGTCGCGCTATTCAGCAACTGAAAAAGCTCGTGGCTGGAGCCGCGCATCTCCCGCAGCTTTACACTGGCGAGGAATCCGACTGGCAGTGAGGAGGCGAGTGTACGAGCACACTCGAGTCCGGACCGCGGTAAACCGCGCTCGCTGGTCGCGCGTACTTTCGCGCTTCCAGCGAGCACGGATTTTATTGATGAATCAGGGGCAATGTCTCCTCTGTTCTTAGATAGAGAATCTGTTCTTGGATAGAGAATCTCTATCCAAGAACACATACAACTGACAGCTTCACTCCCCTGATTGGTCATGCAGGTCCCAAGAATTCGGTCTAGCCGGCCGAAATTACAAAGGCCGTTCTCACCTACATGTTTGGTAAGCGAGAATGGCACAATTAATAATAATAATAATAATAATAATAATGTAATAAATTCGCTCTCTCATCCCTACTGGATAATGCTCACTCAAATTGATCCAGGAATATATTCATGATTAGGGCTAGTATTCTGAGAAATAAAAGCATTGTATTTACAGACCTAGAAGCACTGGGTTACATCTAATATAATAATATATACCAAAGTAATACAGGTGTATATCAGTGTACTAGAAATGCATCAGGTGTTACCAACTTTTGTCCCAAGGAGCATAACATAGTTGGTAATGAAGAGAACTTAGTAAGTTAAATTATATATTTTTTTTATGAAGACACATACTTTATATTTATATAGTTCAATATTTATTGAAAGTGTGCTAACTGGGCAAATTCTATATTTCAGCACAGCAGGACCCCTCCACAAACAGTACTGCTGATGATTTCCATGGTAAATGATAATGCAAACCAAATAAAGCCTGAATTGGAAATTATGTTATTATTATTACACAGTATTTATATAGCACCGACATACTATGCAATGCTCTGCAAAGTCTATGGTTTTGTCACTAGCTGTCCCTCAAAGGGGCTCACAATTTAATGTCCCTAACATAGTCATATATTTTTTAACACAGGCCAAGATCAATTTTGAGGGGAAACCAATGAACCTAAATGCATGTTTTTGGAGTATGGGAGGAAACCGGAGTACCTGCAAATACAGGGAGAACCTGCATACTCCATGCAGATAGTGTTCTGGCTGTGATTTGAACCTGGGACCTAGCAATGTAAAGGCCGGAGTACTACCTCTGAACCACTGTGCGGGTATCCTGCCCCTGGCATGTTATCTCTGATTGCCTGTTCCCATTGTTTAATGTATTTCCAAGATCATTTCTGATCACAAAACTGCATTTAAAAGAAGATAGCTGAACTATCCCTACAATGGAGCTGTCTCCACTTACCACCCCATCTCCATCCTTCACAGTTCTCCAGTAAGTGCAGCTCCTTGCTTGGGAAGTGTTAGGCCATCCAAATACCCTGGTAAACCTTCCAAATCGATCCATGCTGGGACAAGATACCCAGGCTCTTTGTTGTGAGTGGAACTTGTTAGAATCTGATTTTAGAGTAGTTAATCAGCAAAATTCAAGTCCTTAAATTCAAAGACGTGAAATAGTTTTTACTTTTTGTCCTCCTAAAAATAACCTTATACAGATTGAAATGTGATAGAACTATGCACTTTTTTTCCATGTTCACAGTCCATTTCTCAATAATGATATGTTATTAATAATCTCGCTATACAAATGATATCAAATGAGGTACATTTATTAATCTAGATCTTATCTAAATGCTTTTTTCCTTCAGCGGCCTGTTTCTCATCAGGGGGCACTAATTAGCTGTAATATGTTGAAAGATGGCACATAAATACAAGTAGATAAATTGTATCTTTTCAGAATATTACAGGGAAAGTTAAATAGGCATTGTCCATAATTTACTTTTAATGGAGATTTCGGATAGACTTAATCCTTATGATCAGTTTGTGACTTTTGTTTTGCTAGCACAATTACAAAGTCGGAAAACTGTGTAACTTTCCAGCAGTCATAATATTTGTGTTTAAATGACATGAAAAAAAGAAGAGAAAGACAAGTCTGTAATAACAATTTGTTGATCTAAATCCTTGTTGGATTGCTGTATAGTTGAAAGATGAAACCATCGGTTCTAGCAGGCTCTAGGTTTTCATATTATCACTTACTTCCCTTTAATATCATTACCTGTGTGCAGGTGAGCAGCCATCTTTATTTAGGTACATTATAGTCATTAGGGACTGTTGTTACCTCCAAACCGGAAAGCCAATACATTATGGGCTTTCAGATAAGGATCCTTCAAGTAACACAATTCTTGTCCTTTAGTGGTAATTCTCACTTAATGTAATATGTCTAAGGAAGAGCAAAGTTGTAACACTTTTTCTACTCCACTGCTCAGCTGTAATGGGCATGATTTATGAAAGCTCTTCAAGACTGAAGAATTTAGACCATCGTAGGTGAATATGAGCTTGTTGGATATCCCATTCCCAAACCATTTCTAATAATATAGTGTTAGTCCTAACTTTATAGCTATAACAGCATTCCCTTACCTGGCAAAAACTATCCACAAGATTTTGGAGAATGTCAGCATTTGAGCCCATTTAGAGAATATGGGAGATCGGGTACTTACAGTGAACAAGAAGACCTGGCTTGCCTTTCAGTTAGATTTCATGGTCATCTCATATGTGTTTTGTAAGAATGAGGTCAAGGTTTTGTGTGGGCCAGTCAAGTAATTCACACCACATCCATCACACTATGGGTGTGAGTTACTAAAGGAATGTAGGTTGTTCACTTACCAAGCTGAATTATCAACTTGCAAGGCATAGTTTATTTATCTTGGTTAATGCTGTGATAATTCACTCTGATAACAAGACCCAAAGATATGCAAGTATTTTTCCTTGCACATGGTTAGATGGTTGAAGCCAGCAGAGCTTCTTCTTAATTACTACCCTATCTGGACAGCTACTGGCAGCGCGCGATACCAATATACCCTAACGAAACTCAAAAAAAAGTACGGTCTGACTATACCTAACTAGTCCTCTTGAAACAATAAGTTCTACATGGTAAACTTTGGGACATATACAGCTATATACGAATTCATGAAATTTAGTATTGAAGAATCTTATGACAGCCCTAACACTCATTGTTTGAAGAAATCTTAAACTACCCAGTCAGCACTTCCATATATTGGAATTTTGTTCTTTCCATGCTGGGATTACTTACTGTGTCTTATGAGGTCCAACCATCAGCAGACACCTACTCCCCATCAGTCTCCTAATCCCCCGAGGAAGCAACAATCAAGCGAAACGCGTCAGAAACTTAGACCTTGATGATATTATGTAACATTCTTGACATGCAATGTAATTATGAAAATACCACAAGCATAGCAATACTGTGTTAGTCGATATCTAGTGCAGTAGAACTCATAATAACAGAATAACATGAATATTAATAAAGTTTTTATATTAACATAAATGTTGCCTATAAAAGCCTGTCTTTCCTCTCTCTTTCCCATACCATATACTCACTTTTCAGGCTAGGCACAAATATATCCCCATCTTGAATAGGTTGTTTTCTTCTATTGGTGGATCTTTTTATCCTTATCCTAAGTAATATATCCTTTGCAACAATAATAATTCAGCTATGCGAGCCTATATACCTTTAGTAAACCAACCCCCACATCTTTATTAAGCTGGTTTAGTACACAGGGAATAGTCATGCTAAAGCAAAAAAGGGGCTTCAGAAAACTGTTGCTACAAGGTTGCCTTAAGTGTCTGTGCATGCTGTAGCATTAATATTACCTATCACTAAAAGCACCTGATCTCTATAATTTGGATAGGTGTCCACATACATACATCATACCATATGGTTTAGATAGAAAAAGCACATATCTTTTACAACAGCTTTTTATGTAAGCTTTCAAAGACTGGCTATTAATCTGTGTATCTGCTGCAAATGCCAGAACGTTGTAACCATATAGGTCAGAAACGATCAAGGTAAGCTTCAGATAAAAACAACATTGAACCCAAAACATCAATATAGAAACA
The DNA here is from genome assembly GCF_032062135.1 of Pyxicephalus adspersus. Classification (NCBI taxonomy): domain Eukaryota; kingdom Metazoa; phylum Chordata; class Amphibia; order Anura; family Pyxicephalidae; genus Pyxicephalus; species Pyxicephalus adspersus. Next base: position 14,195,491 of record NC_092865.1, on the reverse strand, counting down.
TAGTTTGGGATGTGGGAGACCTTGTTTATGTAATACAATTTTCTAAAAAAAAATTACTGACTTTTATCAGTTAGAGGGTCATGGGTAAATCCCTAAAACATTCCATACTGCTGCATTGTGTGCAATTGAAATAAAGAACAAAAACATTTATAAAGGGTGGTTGTTAACATTTTATTCACTTTAGAGTTTGTTCTAAATACTTTCATTCTTTCCTTAAACCAAAAAGTTATCTTCCTAGTACAGAATGATTGCAGGGTGGGGACGAGCACACATTCATTGTGAGCACTACTAGATCCCAAAGTCTTAAAGTGGACCCATATTAAAAGTGTTTATTTTGGTTTTGGATAGAAAAAGTGAATGTTTGCATTGAATAATAATTTTTCGCTCCTAATTCCATCCTAAATTTGGCTACTGCAGCCAGACTTCTGGTGGGAATTGATTTTGCTTGTTTCTCTCTTTGGAAATGTTTTATATATTCATATTTTGAATTGAGAAGGGTGTTGGTTACACCAGAATTATGGCATCAAAACCATCTGTTAGATTCTGCATGCTAAGATTCAGCTTTAGGTTAATATAAAAAAAAAATATTAAAGACCACATATCAATGTGTACCCAACCAAATGGTTTTACACAAGTGTGGCTGATGAGATTATTCTCTATACCTTATAAAAAATACCTTGATAGAAACACCTACAACCACATTTTTGGACCTGATTTGTCAAAGCTCTCCAACACTGGAGAAGTTAGACTATCATGGGAGAACCTGGGATAAATTAAGCCCTTTGACTCAAGTGAATATACCTGTCATGGAAGGAAAGGAAATGATTACTTGAGTAGAAGATTGACCAATGTTTGGAAACTATAAAGCTTGTTATTTGGTGTGAGTGAGATACCTAAAGTGGGCTTCATAATATTTATTCAATCTTTATGGTTCAAATCTTGACATGTCAAATGAGACGTTTCCTAGGCTGAGAAGAGGCCATCAGTCTACTGAAAGCCAAACCAACATTTCCTTTCCATGTTAAAGGTACATCTTAGCAAGAAACGAACACTTTGAATTATTCTTGAATACATCTACCAGCTGGGTCCTTCAAGCTTCTTGCCATCTGTTTTCCATGTTTGATTGTCCCACTAGCTAAACCAAGTTTTCCTTTTTTTCCCGGATTTTCACACACAACTTTCATTTTATGCATATATTTTTTGTCTAACCACATGCTGGCTAATTACCGTTTTAATCACTGAGTGATGCACATCGCTATCATCTGCTTTATAAAGAAATATCCGACACAAACATTAATATGACGGCAGAACTCTTTATACTGTAGGACAGTTTGAACAATCAGAGAAAATATTGTGCATGATACCTGGTAATTGAAGACCTGGCACACAAGATACCCTCTCTCTGTCAAACTGATGGCTTATTAGCGGCTTAAAATCAGTTGTTGGCTCCACAGAAAGCGGTGATGTAGCCAGTAACGAGCATAAAACAGCAGAATTAGCCTTGTCTTTTAGAAAAATTCTTGGGCAATTTCTGCCAAATAACTAAATGCACAGCTAAAGCACAAATAAAAGAATGTGTTTAATGCCAAAAAGATTTGTAATGTAATGCACATCTTCAGGGGATTTACTCACTGCTGTGCTGTATTGTAGCAAACTGTGGAACGATAGGTCACTAACTGTCCCTCGAAGAAGCTCACAATTTATTTTTCCTATCATAGTCCACTTTCCATACATGGAGAAAGGCCAATAATAGGGAAGAATAGGGAATTAACCTACCAATATATTTTGGGGATATAGGAGAAAACCTCAGAGTTCAGAGGAAACCCACCCAAACATGGGAAGAACATACAAAACTCTATAACCCGGCCAAGAATTGAACCATGGTCCCTAGTGCTATAAGATGAGAGTGCTAGCCACATAGCCACCATCCCTTGTGTAGGGAGCCCAAAAACCTGGAGAACGTTAAGGTCAATACGTGATGGATCTGCAAATTAAGTTTTAAGTATTGTTAGGACATTTTCTATTTCTCCATTTTCCATTTCTCTTAAAGAACAGCTTTAAAGAGTTGAAAGCTTTAAATTAAATTTCATGATTATTGGCATCACAACAAATATTTTGTTGCAACATTTCTTACCTGGGGAACTGCTAGTAACAGAAATACCCTTTACAGGCCCACACAAGCTAGGGCCTTTCAATGATCAACCCCTCCATGAGTTTCTTCAATTGGCTCTTGGGATGGCTAGAATATCTGTAGGAGGAATGCACCACTCTTATGGCAGCCCAACAGCCTACTAAAAAAACATGGCAGGTTGACAATGCTTCTTCAAATAAGGGTCTGTGGGGAAAAACAGAGAACAATCATAGGTTTCTGACCTGTTTGATCAGTGGTGTGCCCTTCAGGATGGTAAACTGGAGATGCCATAAACATGAGATAACCATTAATTTTCTGCTAGATTGCGAATATGATTGAAATTGCCTTTGACCTGCTTGTACCCACTGATACATTGGTTATGTAAAGGGTTGGCGGACTGAACCACAAATGACCAGGGATTTATGATTCTTGGAAATGTTGGATTCTTCATCTGACAGTTTCTCGTTGCAAAGATCAGCAGCACAGCTAAATGATCCAGAAGGCAACCTAGGCAGGAGCCCAACACCTGTTAGAAGTCCATGGGGCACAGGTACAATTTTTATCTATTACAGTAAATCACTTTTATTAAATCACTACTGTGCCTAAGGTCTCATTCGCCATCTTTTCCTTTTTCTGTTCCTGATACAATCTTCAGTCATCTTGATTGGCTGAGCCGGAATGATATAATAATAATAATAATAATAATAATATTAATAATAAAAATATTAATAACTGCAGCACAGGCATGTGGGAATTCATTCAGTGCTGTCAACAGCAGGGGAAAAATGCCCAGCTCAACATTTTTGACAGTTCTCTGGAGCAATCGGGTAGCTAAAAATGCTTTTTGCAGAAGGGACATTGCCTGTCCCATTCTGCAATAATGCCCTGTCTTTTTGAAAATTTTAACTTTAGTTCTACTTCAGGTTTAAGCAACCAGTTTGTTTTAACTGATGCACTGAATAGATGAAAACAACACTAGTTCAGTGCACCTATTACACTGATCCTGCTAATGGCATAATACTCACTGATTGTGTTTTGCAAGCGGCGATGAGCGGTATTCTCCAAAACTCCAGATAGCTTCTCATTAGGGAGAACGTGTTCTTTTACAAGTAATTGCAGCTGGCAGTTGGAGACCTGGAGAATTTGATATGCAACAATGTGACCTAACCACATATGAAACTTTTTTGAAGGACGCGTGTAAAGTCATTGCGTATGCTTTACACACCTTAGATATTCCGTCTTCCTTCCTTGTGTTAGCACATTTTCATCAAATTTTTCATTTGTGATATACGTCCTTTGGGCTTTTGCCTAATAGTTTTCAAGCTTGAGGAATTTCTGCTCTGCTATATTTCAAAGAGAAACAGTTGTAAGTATAACATATAAAATATAGAAAAACAATTTCTGTCTGTTTTTTTTATATTTAACTGTACATTGCAGGGCTCGATCTATTTCTAACAGTCATTTGTGCTGCAGGTTAGGGGATGCTTCTATCTATCCATCAATCTGTTGTTCTAGTATGTGCCCCCGTAAAACCAATGTCAATGAAGCATCCTTTAAATGTGTGCAAATGTTATTCAGTTGCTTATGCTATTTTTAATATCTACAAGTATTTACTCAGCTCTGCATTATTTATAATCTGTTATTTGCCTAAGGAGACCAGCAGCTTCAACCTGATTCTAACTTGTTCTATTAACCCTGTGTTAGCTCTCATACCTGTAGACTTGTATTTCTGTTGTATGTTGTCACAACTGAGACTACAGGTTTTAACACAAATTATGCAGACATTTCCCACTTTTTTTATCATCAAAAAACCTCTCCTAAAGCTGCATACACACATCAGATTTTTCTCGCCCGATAATCGGCATCGGCCAGATATCGGGCGAGAATCTGGCGTGTGTACAGTCGGCGTCGTTCATCGTCCGTGGATCCGTCCTGCCGGATGCACGAAAGATGAACGACGAGCGATCCTAATGCAAGGGAAGGGGGAGAGCGCAGCAGGGTGCCGCTCCGTCGTTCTCCCCCTTCCATCTCCATAGAGCAGAACGGTGCTGTATGTACAGCACTGTTCATGCATCGTGTAGTCCTTTGTCGTTGGAAAGGATCGAGAAAGATCCTTTCCAACGACAAAAATTGCACGTGTGTACGCAGCTTATGGTCACTGCTTAAATGGGATCTAAACTTGTCAAAAAAATTGCTAACAGGCAGCTTTTTTGTTGCAGAGTGAAAGGCGATGATCTTTCTGCACATAAACGTACTTACTTGCCTACTTATTTACTTCTTGGTGCCAGCTCCTGGCTCTGCAACCTGCACCCACAGGAGGTGACATCCATTCTGCAATAAAATAAACTCACCTGCCTGATTCCTTTTTAAAAAAAATAAAATATACTCAACTGTGCATGCTCCTGGCCTGGCTAGTCAAGAATGCTGAAGTTCTGGAATTTAGAATAGGATCGAGTGAAGAGGGGTGCCACTGAAAGATCAAAGACAGGTGAGTTTATTTATTTTTAAAAAAAGGAATCAGGCAGGTGAATTTATTTTATTGCAGAAGGGACGTCACCTCCTGTGGGTGCGGGTTGCAGAGGGAGGAGCTGGAGCCAAGAAGTAAAGAAGTAGGCAGGTAAGTATGTTAACGGTACGTAAACTCACCTGACCTTAATCTAACCTTCAGTTAGATTAACCTTCACCTAACCTTCAGTCTTCTTGACTGGCCATGTGGGTTCAGGTTACTGTGGGAGGCAGGAGATCGCACCAAGTGCCACAAGACAACAATCATGAATGTCTGAAGTTTTGGAACGTGGAAGAGCACCGGGTAAAGAAGGTGGTCCCAGCAACTGATCGAGAACAGGTGAGTTTTTTTTTTTTTAAAGAATACAGGTGGGTGAGTTTATTTTATTTCAGAAGGGACATTGCCTCTTGTGGGTGCAGGTTACTGAGGCAGGAGCTGGCACCTAGTGTCACAGGTCAGCAATAAGGACGGCTGGAGTTCTGGAACTTGGAAGAGGACTGGGTAAAGTGGGGGTGCCAGGCAGGTGAGTTTACTTATTGCAGAAGGGACACCACCTCCTGTGGGTGCAGGTTACTGTGGGAGGCGGGAGCTGGCACCAAGTGCCACAAGGCAACAATCATTAATGTCTGAAGTTCTGAGATGTGGAAAGGGGCCGGGTAAAGAAGGTGGTCCCAGCAACTGATTGAGAACAGGTGAGTTTATTTTTTTTAAAAAAAGAATCAGGCGGTTGAGTTTATTTTATTTCAGAAGGGACCCCACCCTCTGTGGGTGCAGGTTACTGAGGCAGGAACTGGCACCTAGTGCCACAAGACAACAATCAGGATGACTGGAGTTCTGGAACTCAGAAGAGGACTAGGTAAAGAGGGGGTGACAGTGACAGATTGAGGACAGGTGGGTTTATTAAAAAAAAGGAATCGGGCAAGTGAGTTCATTTCATTGCACAAGGGATATCACTTCCTGTGGGTGCAGTTTGTAGAGTTAGGAGCAGGTACCAAGTACCCCCAGTCAGCATTGTTTCTGCTACATTCCACCAATAATGTGGTCTTACTTTTCACTCTGACATGTGACGTTACCATAGGTCAGACAGATCTGCCATATTTTCTGGCTGGAAATAAATCAGCATCATTCTCACCCTTCCTTCCAAAAATTTCCCAATGTTCTGACCCTTTTCAATAGATTTCAACTCATTAAAATATGAAGGCTAAATATCTTGAGGGGGTAATACCTGGGTATTACTAATGCATCCAGCCAAAAAAACACCTACTGCTTTAGAGTGATATCCTCCATTTCAAAAATGTTATTTGCATACCAGGAAGCTTTTGTGTTTTAATATTAAAGGGGAGGCACACTATAAGTAAATTAAACTTTAATTAATTAAGCTAATAATAAATAAAGCTTTATTCAATCCATTAAGCTTTAATCGATATAGTGATAACATATTTTGCAGCTCTGTACATTAAATAGTTGTTGCAAACCACAGACAGATACAAATAATGACACAGGAGGAGAAGAGGAGCCTGTTCAAAAGAGCTTACAATCTAAGAGGTGGGGGAAGTAACACACAATAGGAAAGGGGATATGGAATACTGGGAGAGAAGTGAGGGTTTAAGAGATGAAGATGGGTAGGTGACTTTGATGGGTGGTAAGTGCTCTTTTAAATGTGTAGAAAGTAAGAGCAAGCCAAAATGGACAAAGAAGACTATTCCAGAGATTTGGCCTTAGAAGAGTCTGGAAGTCATGCATGTGATGAGGTTATCAGTAGGAAAAGCTTTGATTTCAAAATCAACTTGCCCCTGAACATAGATATAATGCTATTTTTTTGTTTTTTGCTTGGCAACACAACTTATGCCAAGACTTACTTTACATTTTATAAAGTATGTTTTGTGCAATTGGCATTTTAGAAATAAAGATAAAAAACACTTAAAATTTCTCAACGACTCGCCATAATTCTAATAAAAATAATGTCTCCACATTTTCATTTTTTTTATTTTGAACTTTGCCTTTTTCCTCAGAGAACAATGGTTCATTGTATCAGCTGCTTTTATTTATTTATTTATTTTTTCAAAAAAGCTGTGAAAATTGAATAGACGCAAGTACTTTATTTACGAAAAGAGAATATGAGGCACAAACACTACATTGATCCCAGCCTGCTTGCTCCCAAGCCATTATTTTCTCAGTAAGCTTGATTAATCAACACTGTTCTTTTCATTCTCAATGACACTCTCTGCAAATCTGTCGGATACGGTATAACAACAAACTGCCAGTGAAAAACATGATTTTGATTTAGCATTGGTTCACTCAAGCAGCCTTTATCTACAGACCCCGAGTCCACTTTCCCGCCACTTATGAAATGCTGGAACAATAGTTAGAGACCTCCTGACATTTGTCTAATTAATAGCAGGGATGTTAATATTTCATAATAGAGCCAGGATTGGAAAATGACAATAGAATCAATGTTGAGTTTACAAATTAAAAATAAAGGATTTGACATCTCTCATTTACTCATACAATTAAAAGCCTATTCTGCTTAATTAGATATCTACTGAATTTTAATTAGCAATTGTAATATGCATATGCTTTTCTAATCTTCCAAGGAACTGTGTTTCACAACTCAGTAATTAAAGGCAGCCACTCTATAAATAAAATGTTTTTGGGGTGGACCTCCAATTGACAGCTTGAATAATGTAATGATGTTGTAAAAAAAGTATCAGCACTCAATAATTGAAGTGTGTAGGCAAATGTTTTTGGACAAAATAGAGAAGGGTTAGATCATTCCTTAAGTCTTTATTGCTGTTTTTGAACCTGCTGGGAAGAATCGTATTTGTGACGACAATTGTCAGTAAGACAAAAAGTGAAGGATAACGAATCATATAATGTTGTCATTAAAGCAACAGATGAGAAAAAAATCTTTTTGATTTGTGCCAAGAGTGTTAATTTTTGGTCAAGTTTCATGTACACAAGTGTAATAGCAGGACTGCAATTTAATTTTAACTTGCAGCAGTTCTCATTTTATCTGCTTCGCCCCGATCTAGAATTGAAGCATCGCATACAAACAGTTTTTAGGATATACATTTCATAGTTGCTAGATCACCGTTTTCCCACGGTGGCCTATCTTTATCTCCAGCCTTAAAGAATTGTTTGTCAATCAACTATATTGCATTGTATAAGGTACATGCAGTTTATTCGATTACTATGCAAGTTATTTATTTGATATATTTTTTTAATTCTTTTATTTTTTTATTCTCTCTTTAACTTTAAAGCTCTTGACTGTGGCAAGACATAGCTAGGTCAACTTGCCTATCAACCAACCCCCCCCTCAACAACCAATGCTTCCCCTTCTTTCAAACTTTCCCACCAAAATCCACCCACTAAACATTTCCCGCACAAAAACATTTCCCACCAAGCCCAATTTTTACCTCTAAATACCCCAATTACCCTTTCTATCCTAACCCCCCCCCAACTCACCACAGTGAACACACAATCGTTGCTTAAATGGCCCGCAGGCCTTTTATTAACACAATTTTTTGATAAATAACAAATTAAACATATTATATAACAAATAACGAATATCAAAATATTAATCATAAATATATATATAAAATATATAAACAACCATTACAAACATATAAATAATTTTAACTGAACAATTAAATATGTAATAATATATATAACATTAATACAAATCAAATAACATAACCATACTCAAAATATTGCTAAAAGTTGTAGGTCCTCTGAGGTCCACCATTTTTAACACCATGGACTCTGCACCCTGTAAACAAAATTGCTCCCAGCCGCCCCATAAACCCAGCTCGGGAACCCAAATGACCCTTCCTTGTGCATAGCCGCCACCAACAATTTATATAACGTTCCCAACCAAACCGGGGACTCCATACCTTAGATGGGTACCCCCCAACATACATATCAACCAAGAATTACACTCCCCCCGAGGACCTCAACCGCCACCGACAACCACATAATACTCCCAAAATCATTATCAAAAACCAGATAAATAAAATAACAAACTAAAAAAGGGAAGGGAGGGCGGGAAAACTTCACCCTTCCTGCTGTCTCTTGTCGAAAAGGACTTCACTTCCGATTCCCAACCTTTTTAACTCCTACCGCCCCTCCTACCCCCCCTTCCCCATCCCCTCCCCTTTCTTTATTCCTGCACGTACTACTACAAATCATTAACCCTCTGCTGTCTCCCCTTCCTGTCTGCACAGTTATGCTGGGCCTTACACTACCTCCTTCCTCGTACGTTCCAGGCCTTCCTTTTTCCTACTGCAACTTAAAAAAACAAAAACTAAAAAAAAAAAATAGCTCAAACTTGCAAACCCTGAATTATCAGCATTGTTGGATCAGTTTACAAAGCTGTGATCACCCAAACAGGCTGCGACCAAAACATTTTTTAGGCTCATACTAGGTAAACTTCCTAGACTTTCCTCCACCTTGTCTAAAAAAAGTTTTGATCTGGGTCTGCTACAAATATTTTCCTTATCCCTCCCCTGAATAGGGCTCTGCACTCAAATATCAGTTTAGAATGCTGGCAACTACATAGGATGTTTTTTTATGTTATCACCAAACATGGACCCCAAAATATTTGATTGAATTATAATCATTATACATATTGCATCAGCAATGAGATTACATAGATAATACAAGGCTGGTACATTCTAGGAGTTGCCTCACCCATGAGCCATATATTAATTTTAGGGGAGGTATATAAACTGGTGAACATTTACTTCTGTCCATGCCATTTCCTGACCACTCTGTCCCAATTATCTTCTGCCCTCTCTGTCCTGTTCATGGGTTGCCCACTCTTTATGTTCCATCTTCTGCCCACTCTGCTTTCTTCATCTTCTTCCTGCCCTGTCCTTTTCATTTTCTGCCCCTTCTATTCTCTCCATGTTTTGTCTGTTCTGTCTTTTTCCATCTACTTCTTCTGCCCACTTTACCCCATTTAAATTCTGCCCACTTGATCCTCTCCCTTTTCTGCTTCCCTCTTTCTACCTGCTGTCCCCTTCATCATATGTCTTTTCTTCATCCTCTGTTCAATCTTTCCCTTCTATCTTTTGTCTCCTTACTCTTCTGTACCTTTCACCTTCTGCCCATTCACTCTCCCTAATCTTTTACTTAAACTGCCTCCACCATCTGTTTCCCACTCGGTCATCTCCATTTTCTCTCCCCTCTGTTCATTTTATTCTGTGCCAACTTTGTCTCCTCCATCATTTGCCCACTATGCCACCAATGTCTCTCAGCCTATCTTTTGTGTCGGCCCGTCTAGCACTCCACCTTCTCCCCATTTGGTTTAGTTCATCTGCAAATCCTTTTTTTTCTCAAACTAATTCTATAATAAAAACAGATACACAAGTGCTATATAAGAATATAAAAAAATCAAACATGAATTGCTTTTCTTATACAAGTAGAAGGTAAACACAGCAGTTCAGCCATTAGGCTTGCCGGTATTCCCAGCAGAACACCTTAATGTGTAATTATGTATCCCTTTTTATATAACTACTTAAAAGATTCTCTTCCCTTGCCAAAGAAAAAAAAAGAAAAACACAAAACAGTTCTAAATAATGCTGTATTTATTCTTGGATGTTTTGTATATAAAGTAAAACGTGCCATGATACATATATGCCAAGCTAAGATGCAGAAAGATAACTTTTATCCTATGCTATTCACTACTAAAAAAGACTATTGATTATATTTACAGGGGAATGATAATGGATTTGGGTCAATATTATTTAAAGGAGACCTCCATGCAAGGTTCTTTTATTCACTTAGGGCATCCTACCCCATCCTGGCTTTTCAAAAATGTGGCACCTGGGAATAGACCAAATCTTACTAGATAACATTACAATACAGTCAGATTTGGGCTACAGATTTCTCCAAAATCTTGTTAACATCACCCCCACCTAGTACGCTTTGGTAAGGCAATTATATTGACTAACCTTTGTCCCCTGTTGGTATTTATTGATGTTTTATTCAGTGTTTTTATTTTTTTTAAGATTGGAAGAGGGTTTTATTGAATAAGTAGACCTATTATGTTAGATGCTATTTTTGTTTTAAAATGTGAAATTATTAGTCTGGAACAGCATTTCTCAACTACGGTTCCCCTAGAGGTTACCAGGGGTTCCTTGAGTAATGATCAAGATAAGTTTAACTAACAACAATGATCTTTTTGGCTATCCATAGGGTCACATTCTTCCCAAAGGCAAGCAATATTAAAAGCATTCTTCCTATTGACCCCCATGCTATTGTACTGTAAGGTATGGATATAGTAATTATATCAGAGTGTTCAGAAAGACCTTAAAGATATTTCAAAAAGATATTTATTTTCAGTAAAAAAAAGTTCAAAAAGGCTAGCCTAAAAAAATGTGTTTTATCGTTTTTTCTTTGTTTTATGTTTACTATGTGCAGTATATGTTTGACTGTGACTGGACAGGAAAAGGAAAACACACACCAATAAACTTCTCCCTCTGCTCTGTATTTGGTAAACTGATTGGCTCCTTTTTGGCTGTCTCTCCTTTCCCTGTCTGAACTGTAATCTACAAGGGCTCCGGACTGGCATCAAATAAAAGTCGGGTACTTGGGTACAATACTTGCTTTGCAAAATAAATACATTAAAGCAGGGGTCCTCACCCCCCAGTCCATGGCCCACTAGTGGGCCACAGCCATCTGACAGTTGGGCTGCAGCTTTGGCCAGTGCATCCACTAGCGGGTCAGGAGAAGGACCCCGCTTGGGGGGCCACACAAGCCAGAGATGCAGACCATGTCTCCCGGAGACATCGCAGCCTCAGGCAGTGGGTTTCACTGGACACAACCTGCCCACTCTCCTATCGCAGGCTCAGACCTGCAATGTAGGAGTGGGCTGGTTCCGGCATCATGACGTCACTCTGGGGGGAAGTTTCCTCCCCTTTAGATGACACGCGGTCCCCGCACATGCACGGTTCAGGGTCCAAGCATTTAGTGGTCCGCAACGTGCAAAAGATTGGGGACCACTGCATTAAAGCATGCATTATTAAATGTGTCTTTTTTTTATTTATGCTTGGAGTTCAGGTTTATTATTTACCTACTATAAAAAGAAAAATGTATTAATTCTAACCTAAGAAAGAAAATGTATTTTTACCTACTAGCTACATGAGATATATAATATTAATTCAATATATCTTATGACCCCAGTATATACAAAAACATGCACCGTTATTTTTTGTCATGGCCACAATAAATAAATAAAGAAAATATGTACGAAACCTTTATACATTTCTTTTAAGTGTGTTTGGATCAATTTCCATATATCATTATGGGCAACAATCTTCACATGTGGCCTAGAAGATATATTAAGGTCTATTTCTATTAATATTGCAAGTGAAGCCACTGTATGGATCACTGTAATCCGCACTGAGAATTTTCCATACATTACGCTGCTATTTATGGCTGTATGGATAAGGCTATAATTTGTCTCTGTGGATCTGACATCGGGTAAATACATGCCTTATGCCTCACAGGAATCCTTAGCATTTCATCACCTATTTGTTGGAGATAAAAAAACATATGTTCCATTTGCACATAGATATGGGCACTCTGATTCACCAAATATGTGATTGAACATCACATATTGCTGATTGATCAGCAATTAGTGGGCAAGTTCTTGGTATAAAAAGAAGGCAACTCTGAGCAGAAAAAAAATGTTGTGATATTGCATAAACTTATTGATACCATGACAAATAAGTCAAATCAAAGCTAATGGGGCTACAACAAATTTTTGAGCATAATGTTTGGCCATGCAGTGTATCTACTGTATCTGGATAGCCCAAATACCCCTATCCTAGCAAGAACTAATGATGGGTGAACCTTTCGAGATATATTTCTTTCCTGGTTTGTAGAACCTGGACCCAGGTAAGTACTCCCCCCTTGGAAACCACCAGTCAATGGAACCTTTGTCCGCTGTGAACTATAACAATACCTAGTAGTCTTTGTTTACCATCCCAACTAATTGGTTGGCGAGTCACCCATTGAACAGCATTCACCTGCCTAAATTTTGGCTTAAGTATGCATAACTTTCGAACACCAAACAACCTTAAGCTAAGACTGAACCATGGTGGGATCAAATCCAGTACTATGTCTTGTAGTGCCTATTGGTAATTTACAAAGCAACTCACATTGATGGAAGCATTGGTCTGGGAGAAGGATTATCTTCATTCTGGCCCACAAGACCAGCATATGTATTTATCTTACTAACCTGGTATTAGTCTAGTCCCTTTCTGTCATTGATCCACCTATGTGCCACAGACCACCAATACTTTGCATGCATTGACAGCATATTGTCACCATAAGCAAAAAAGGACACTACAAACAGGGAAATTACTTAAAAGCTCCAGTGCTTGTTAAAAATAAATAACTGTGAAGCCAAATCACAGAGCAAGACAGACAATAAAATCATTTGAACGTCGCTTTAGTTAACTTCAATACTTTACCTACTATTGTTACTGGCTTGAAAAGAAACAAATTAGTGAGTTATAAAGTGATCCCTATGATGGAAACCCTTCCAATTTGTGAATTGGTCTTACAAATAAACCTTATTGCTGCAGGATTCAATTTGAATTCTGCCTTGTCTTTGTCAGAATCTATGCATTATTCCCCAATACCCTATTCTTTTCTATGTCAACACTCTGCCATGATCATCTGGATCTAAGTCATGGATTCCACTCACTATGTCAGCTGTCTTATCTTGCCATGCCTGTCCCACATTGAATGTAATCAAGAAAACAGTTCACTGTATTTAGCTAATCCAAACCAGGAGTTGTAGGGGGTTGCTGGCTCAACTACAATGTCTCCTGCTACTACTGTCTCTAAAATGATAGACATAAAATAAGGAACTTGGTTGTGTAAAAAGTTTTTGGTGGGGATGAACGAAGTAGCAAAGTTAGGATAGCTGGTGGCCAAGTTAGGAGGAAAGTAACCAATCAATAGCGCATGTTTACCAAAGTAATTTAAACGGCTGCTCTGGACCCAGGAAGTCCATTTCTGTCCATACCTTTGTTGCTAGACCTTGAACTTGCTTTGCATGCCCAAATCCTCACCCCTACAGCTGCACAAAAACAAGTGCTCAGGTCCGGTGTTGCAGGAGTTCAGACTCTGGTAATTAACATGTTTCACAATTGTATTATTTTAGTTATTTATTTTATCATTCATTTGTAAACTTTTGTTGTTTATTATTTTTATATATTTACATAGACATATCTAACCATAGTTATGTCACGGAGTGTCCTTCAGAGAAGACATGGGACTTTTCTTACATTGGAATGTTCCTATCATAGCCAACATATTTGAAGGAGAGGATAATCTAGTGATAGGTTTTTGGAATTTGGCTGCAAACCCACATGCTCAGCCAGGGTTGCGTGAAACCCTATGGTTTCTCCAAAGGTTGCTGAGGGTTCCTTGAGCAGTTTGTACCTTCAGGTCAGTTTACATGACATCAATGATCTTTTTGGCTATCTGTAATGGTGACATTCTTCTCCCTGGCCAGCAATGTAAGAGGCATTCCTCCTACTGACCAACACACTAAAGTACTTTGAGCTGTGGATATAGTATTTATAGAAAGGGTTCCCTGATGATACCAGAATATTTGAAAAGGTTCCCCCATGTTCAAAGAGTCGAAAACACTGCTCTAAGCAGATCATAGCTGAGATTTAAACCTAGGACCTAAGACGAGAGAGCTAGCCACTGAGCCACCATGCCATTTAGTTCATAAATTTTGTAACACCTTTGGTAAAAATACTTAAACAAGTTTCTAAAGAATTCTGCAAGTTTTGTATCAGAACTGTAGTTTTGGTGTCAACATAAATGGTGACTGGTTAGGTGCCCCGACATCTTTTAAACAACGATGCATAGCACTTACACCCATCAAGCTGTGCTAACAATTATTAGTGTTGCAGGTGTGTTAAAATTTTGCACAATACCACTTGTGTGGAGGCCACTTTTGCACGACTATAAGTGAAACTGTTCCCTGAATATGAATATTTATATTCAAATCAGTTGAAGTGGGACTAAGCATGCACCTATTCAAGTTCCAAAATAGAATGCCATCATCTCCCTTCTTCTTTTCTTCTTCAAGACATTCTTCAGCCATCTTGATTGGGCGTGCCAGAATGATGATACTCCCAGAGTGCAATAATTCTCAGCACTCGCAAGAGAAGCTGGGATTGCTGGGTTCACCTGGCAACCAATGCTTAACTGCACATATGCAAAATATGACAGATGGATAGAGCAGTTATTGCAGAAGGGACATCGCCTGTGACACTAGGTAAGAGGCGAGAGGGCCAGATAAACTGCTGAGAGTATTGATCGATGTATTTCAGTGTTTCTGATGTAAACTTTGAGATTGAATCACTTCACTGTGTCTGCAGCTATATATTAAAAAGTGTTAAACACTGTTAAAAAGGTTTAAATTCTAATAAATGGTAATTTTCAGACCACACAGGTTCACCTAAGTCATACTTAAAGTTGCCTAAAATGCTATTATAATTAAATGAAACAGGGTCATTTAAGTTTCATGTTTTTCTAACTAACAATTATATTCTAGTATATAGGAAAGTTGTTTAGGTCTTCTACCTGTTGATTTTGGAGTTATTTGAGACCTTCTGTATATGTATCACTACAAAGGTAGTAGGCCCAGAACTACTGACAGCCTGATGCACCTTGGGTTTATTGGAGACATTTTAAACTTATGCCCTTCTTCCTTTCCTCCTAGGATGCTTGCCAGCTTTGTTTATTTTTATTTTGTAATTTCCTTCATTTATAACTATTTTAGGTGTTTTTGGTCTTTTCATGTGAAGTTACAGGTTCTCTTTGTCCTCAGGCTTCTATTGCACAGCTTGGCCATGGAGAAGTAAAAAGTTGGAGGCGTCCACAGTATCCTGAGTTAACTTATCACCATTGTGGTGTCTTTATACTGTGCCTCTACAGCAGGCTGAATGTGCTCTGAAATTTTCCCAGGCACCTTCTCTCCTTGCCCTAAAGAGCTTATGATCTAATTTTGCTGCCAAGGAATAGAGGATAATGAGGAAATGATGGTAAGTTCAGGCCCTTGCTTTTATGCACTGCTTTTCAGAGACATCTTTAATCTATGGTTCATTTTCAGCATGTTGAGAGAACCAGCTCAGGTAAAAGAGGTTTATTGCAAGTAAAGAAAAAAAAGGAAGGAAAAAGTCTGAATATCTTTGCTGGAATAAAGTCATTTTCTTGTCTCACAGAAAATAACATATTTCTGAAAACACTGTCTTTGCGGGGTTTCTTTTTCTATTACAAGGCGGAAAGTCATGAAAAAAAAAAGTTACGTTAAAAAGTCGCTGTAATTTTATTTCCAGAAAGCTTAAAGGAGAACTCTTACATATCATAATTATTAGGAGTTATTATTACTACTAAATAATTAGGAGAATAATAACAATTATCTATCTATAGAGATAATTATACCTAATTATAATTATAATATAGATCAATTTATTTAATTAATTTATTAAATAGATAATTATTAGAAGTATGTTATCTTGAGGGAGGACAAGAGACTTTTCCCTAAGGTAAGTGAGTGGTGGGAGTTCGTGAAAGTTAAGCTACGTAGCTTCTTTCAAGCAAGGGGACACCAACAGGTGTGTGCGAGGAAGAAAGAACTCAAGCCACTGCAATGTGAGCTGCAGTCCTTGCAGGAACTCTACGACTGTGGCTGGGACATTAGGCGAGACCTGGAGGAGAACAAGAGGCGCTTGAAGGAACACTTTGAGGAAAATTCCAGACGTATAATCTTCCGTTCTAAGGTGGAATCTTGAGAAAGGTGAGAAATGCAATGCTTTCTTTTTCAGGTAGCTCCACTCCGGCCACACATCCCTTGCCGAGCTGTGGGACTCTACTGGAACACTCCAGAGAGTGTGGTCAATGACTTCTACCGGACCCTCTACTCTCCCAAAGAAACAGACAATGACTCTGCCAACAGGTTCCTGTCAGGTATCGCTAATACTCAAAAAATGAATAATCCTGCAGGATGCTCCGATGCCCCTGTCAATTTGGGGGAGCTGTTCTCTGTCACTAAATCCTTTAGGCAAGGTAGGTCCCCTGGTTGTGATGGTCTCGCAGTGGAGCTCTATGTAGTGCTGTGGGATCTCGTAGGCCCAGACCTGCTTGAGCTGTATGTAGTGCTGTGGGATCTCGTAGGCCCAGACCTGCTCGAGCTGTATGAGGAGATGGTGATGGAGGGCAGCATGCCTCCATCACTGAGAGAAGGCATGATTACGATCTTGTACAAGCAGAAAGTTGAGAAATGTGACCTCAGGAAATGGCGTCCCATCTCCCTCCTGAACGTGGACTACAAGATTCTTGCCAAGGTACTGGTCAATTGGCTGAAGAAGGTTATCAGACAGATCATCCACCTGAGCCAGACTTGCGGCATCCCCAGACTTGCGGACAGCCTCGCACTGGTCAGTGACACGGTTCACTAAATCCAGGACTACAACATCCACCAGGAGAAGGCCTTCAAACGTGTCTCCCACAGGCCCATGCTTAGAGCCGTCTGTAAGTATGGACTTACAGTGAAATGTTCTGTTCATTAGTTAACCTGATGTACCTTGACATCCAGCACAGAGCTGGTGAACGGCTGGAAGACTGACCCCTTCCCGGTCTTTTCCAGGGTCAGAAAAGGCTGCCCTCTGTCACCTCTTCTTTTTGTCTGTTGTATAGAGCTCTTCGCTGAGTGGATCAGACGGAACCCAGAGATCAGAGGGATCACCGCACCAGGACGAGACAGAAGGGAAGCAAAGTGCTCGCTCTACATGGACAACATGACAGTGTTCTGTGCAGACAAGCGTTCCATCGACATCTGCGAAGACTTTGGCCAAGCTTCGGGGGCAAGAGTCAACTGCGGGAAGTTGGAAACCATGCTCTTTGGGAATTGGTACCTGCCGTCTTCTGTGCCCATCCCTTTCAACTTAAAGACAATCTTGGGAAGAGAGGCTGTCGAAAATGCGGCAGAAGTTCGGCCTCTGGAGCCTTTAGAGATCTCACCATCGAAGGGAAAAAACTGGTACTCCGCAGCGAGATTCTCCCTGTGTTGCAGTACCTTGCCCAGGCCTGGCCTCCCCGCACCAACACCTGCAAGGCCTTCACAAGGGTGGTGTTCCACTTTATCTGGGGCTCAAAGATGGACAGCATCAAGAGGACAGTGATGTTCAAGGGAATTCTGGACATCGCCATGATGCTGAGGATTTTTTTTGCCTGCAACAGCATAAGAAGAACATTGGTGGACTGGTCTTCGACTTCTGCTGGGAACTCCATGTCATGTTTCTTCCTCCTCCCGCTATGGAGGAGCCTGGGATGGGACAGGTGGGACAGCTCCGTCCCATACAACTAATACACCCCTTGGTTCTACTTGGACACCTTCAAGTTCATCAAGTAGAATGAGCTGCAAGGCATCAAGCCAGACCTCTGAAAGCCAAAGAGGATCTGCAAGCAAATCCGTGGAAAGGACTCTATGGAACCTGTTTTGGTAGGAACGCAGTCACCTGTGAAGAAATCTGGGCAAACATCAGATCCAAGAAACTTACCAACAGGCACAGGGACTTAGCCTGGATGACATTTCAAGGAGGACTACCCCTTAGGACTTTCATGCATGCCAGGAACTTATGTAGGTACAGGCACTGCACATTCTGCATTACCGAGGAGGAGACGGACCTGCATGTCTTCTGGCACTGCCCCTATGCCCAAGCCATGTTGAAGACCTTGGGACAGGAACTGGGTCAAATCATCTGGAAAACATCCATTACATACTGCGCTATGTTGTATGGTCTGTTCCACTGTAAATACACGAAAGATGAAGTCGAAGAAGCTTGAAGGATCATGAACTGTGTTAAGGACGCTATTTGGTGTGCCAGGAAGCGCCTTGTCCACCGGAGAGAGAGGATGTTCATCAAGGACTGCCGCAGACTGGCTCTTAGTCTGCTCAGAGAGGAAGAGGACAGAGGAAGAGGACATCTGAAAAGACCCCTCCCCCCTTCCCCCAAGCACTTCTTGTACAAATTAAAAAGAACTCTAATAAAGCTCCAAACCTGTGAGTTCTTCCCCCACTCCCTCCCCCATTCCAAAGCCTGTCTTTATTAGATGTATATATTATGTTTAGATGTATGTACGAGCTCAAATAAAGCTTCGGGCCTCTTTAGGATTGTATAAATTGTTTTAAAAAAGGTTATGCTCCCAAGACGTGAGAGACGGGCCATTGCCCTGCACCTTACATCAGGCATCAAACCACAGTGTGCAGGATTGTATGTATTTATTTGCGAGTGTTTTCATCATGAATAAAGTTTCTTATTCAATAAAAAAAAACAGTGACAATCAGTAATTCTTGGCAATTATCATCAATTCTGTTTCAGCAATATTTACAGAACCTGGAGAGAAAGGCTAGAGAACCGTGTCCTTGCTCAACCATGTCTCAGCATTTTTATTAATACACCCAGGCGCTGGATATTTGTGCTGGGAGAGCCTTTGCTGGAGACGTATATCTTGCTGCAGATTGTATAACAGTGGAATATGTGACTTTTCCAATTCAGCTAGTAGAAACTTCTGCTAAATGAAGCCATTCCTTGCTCCTGCAATACAGCGTCATACAGGATTACAGAGCCTTGCAATGCCTCAGATTGTCAAGAAATAGCTAATGTAACTGCAACCTCATCGAGAAATGATATATGTAATCTCATCTTTCAGCTAACAGCAGAGGTTCCAATTCCCTTTGCACAGTGTGATCCTGACTAATGTAAGCCTTACATTTTCTTTTAAAGGGCAGCTCTAGCCGAGGGAGAAAAAATGTATATATATTATCTATTTTTTATATTTATGAAATATATTTATGTATAGTTTATGGTTATATTGTTTCAAAATTCATTTTCAGTATTGTTTAATCTCAATAAAATAATAGCTGGTGATACCACCATGAAGGTCCTAGCCCAGGACAACGCTCTGCCATGTTTCTTGGTATGCTCTTGGGTTGCTAGCATGTCACATTGAGGATGCAGGAGGTCAGCAATGCAAATGTGCATCAAAAGCTAAAAAAAAAAGGTGAAAACATTAAAAAAATCTTGCAAAGTTTAAGACCTTTCACACTTTTCTGTGCTTTTGTTGTTGTCTCCATCATATGACCTGCCCTTGTGACACCTATTAGGAAATTGAGCTAAATCCTTCCAATGGGGGCGCAAACAGCAAAACCAAGCTAATGCTGGATCTAATCATTTTGAAAAAATCGATCAGTTTAAAGCAAAAAGAATAATATCATGCGTTGCAATATTTAATTTCAATCCAGCACTCTCCCTAAGCATCTGATGTCCAGAATCATTCAACCCACTTCTACTGAGCCCAGGTCATCCTGGGCCCATCCTCAGCTTGTGAATGGATAAAGAAAGGAGAAGCAGCATAGTGATGAGCCCATCTCTCTGTCATTTTGATTTCCCTTCCTTTTAATGCTAATGTCCGCACATGAACTGATTTTTTTCCTCTTCTGCTTTTTCATTTAGCACCCTGGCTATATTGAGACTGCAAGGGGCTAATACCGGGTCAAATCCAGGTACTTGCATTAAAAATACACTTAATAGTACATTATTGATGGCAGAACAGAATTTTATTTTCTATTTGCCTGGAGTTCAGCTTTATGGTAAACCCAAACGTGTATTTATTATTATAGCATAATTATTACCATCTTTTCCTAAAGTTTACATTTAAATAATTGTATTTTTTCAGTCTCACATATGCCAAGTTTGAAATATGTTCTTGTAGTCCCACCAAGATTTTTTTTGTATATTTCCACTATTTTAAAACCAAAATTCCCCCCCCCCCCCACCCTTCATTGCTCTCTGAAGGCCAATATGCACTAATGGGTTACGGCACCGCCAAAGTTTTAATAAGACTGTCGCCGATTTCTTTTCTGCAGTGTCATGTCATTTGAGCATGCACAGAATAATTTAATCCTCTTTGAAATAATAACAAAGGTGAACGCAATTCTACTAACACCAGCTAAAATTATTCTAACTCAGTGGCATTGGTTCAAAATGCTTCATATGCATAATACAGTCTGCTTGAAAATGTCGCTTAAAATTTCCATGTGGTTGAATACTCGAGAAAAAAAAAAAATTCTTGGAACGGGAGTGAAAGCAAAGCACTGTGGGTAAATTGACTTTTGATGAGCCGCTTATGCCAAGATTTTTGCATGGTTTGGAGAATGTCAGGAAGTCTGCAATGTATGGATGATATAAAGAAAATCTATATTGAATTAAATGCACGGAGTCGCATTGCTGACCTATCCCTGAAATCAAAATGATCCAGCTAAAATCATTGACAGCCAGACAGCTAGCATTTTAGGAGGAAGAAAGCAATGACATCATTCATTTTGTCTGTTCAGTTTTTCTATTAAAGAGAGGATCAAGCAACATACAAACCTTCAGCCATAAATATACAAAATGGAATTTTGCTTTTTAATGCTGTAACACATTCCAGATGTCATGCACCAACAGATAATAATTCCTCTTTCTGACAACCTAGCAAGTCCACGTTGATAATAACCTAGTCATTGCATAGCATGTGGGCAGATATAACAGTGGTCTTTCTTTTGCTTTAAGACCAAAAACCTATTTAAAGTATATCCAAACTATATCCAAAGATATAGAATATTGTAGCATACAAGGCTTTAAATATGGTGGCTTCACCCAGACCAAAGAGATCTTGGAATTGAAGTTCTACAGTTCTTTAATTTTCTAATGTCCCACACTATAGACTATCCTGTCATAAGAAAAAAAAGATAAAAAGAGGGGTTTTCATTGTAAAAGTGAATTTCATTATATAATCACTTCATAACAATTCCATAAAATCATATTGTCCAAAATGTATTAATAGCAATTCTATTCATATCTTGCCAAACCATACAGATGATTATTAAATAGGAAAACAGTGAGTTTTGGTAAAACATATATATATCAGTGGTCGCCAACCTTTTGGGACCTACGGCCCACAAAATGCACGGAATCTGGACCGCCCATGCCCAGGGAGCAATGTGTCACTCAAAGGGGAAGAAACATCACCCATAGTGACGTCCTGATGCCAGAACCCGCCCATTGAATGAGCGGGTTGCGTCCACCAACACAACCCGCCCACCGCCCTGAGCCTGCGATGCGAAGGTGGGCATGTTGTGTCCATATGGGGAATATGGTCCATGGCTTTTGCCGATGCGCCCCCAGCGGGGTTAGGGGAAGGACCGTATTCCCCGTACGAACATGCATCGCAGGCTCAGGGCGGTGGGCGAAGTGTGCCTCTGGATGCAACCCGCTCAGTCTCCCATGGCAAAAATTGTATTATCAGTGATTTTGGGGAAGTGGCATTCAATATTTTATTACTTATATTACTTAGCTGATGGGTAGTGGGCCCAAGAACAGTTTAAAAATCACAGTTAAAAAATGCAGCCCTTATAAAAGTTATTATTACTATCTTATTAGGTCAATGCCACACAGAGGTCATGTGAAATGTGGAGAGCCCATGCCCTCATGAATATGAACTTCTTGGTTTGGTAGCCAGCTATGCATTTGAGTAAAAATTGGTGAGTTGACTGTCACATCAATTTAGAGGCTCTATGAGTGTATGGGTCTACCTACAACCCATCACAGGTTCTGATATGATAGAACAGCAACAAGCAAAACAGTAGAACAATGGTCTGCAAAACTTCCATATGAAATACATTTTCCTGTATTACAATATTAAGATTGTCAGACAGGTGGCGTAACACTTTAAAGTAACACAATTAAAAGCTAAAATGACTACATTATTAGCATAAATTAAAAAAAAAAGAAAAAGAAAAGCACTCACAACATTATTTTGAAACATTTGTTATTTCCCAGGGAAAATCTGTTTACGCGTTTTGCGAAAAAAAGTGTGACAGCTCCCGTCGAGCCTCCATTTGCTGTGGGCTCGCAATTTTTATCACTTAAGTGCTGAGGTTTGAGAAATTATGACCAGAGCAGTAAGTTAAAAATGAATAACACAGAATCTAGCAAAGAAACATAAGTTAATAGCTGTTTAATGAGAGTGTCATCATTTTTCCAACTAAAATAATTTTAGATTTCAAAGTAAAGCAAATTTACTAGCGGCAGCCACTTGCAAGCAGATGTTTCCCTGACATGGCGATGCAAGCTGTGTTGAGTGTGACCTTGTAAGATGAAGCAGTTTTCGAAATGAATCTAAACCTTCCAATCTGCGGAAATTATGTTCTAGCTAAGGATCTGTAAAGACGTACCTATTCGCAGGAGCTTTTCCGCAGACTAAACTATTAATTACAATAATATCAGCGTTTTTTGGCAATGCTGACAGGTAACACAACACAGTCATTGCCCATGTGATGTACACAGATTGTGATGGCAATAAGTGGTAAGTATGAATTATGCAATGTGGGGTATGATATGACTGTGTATGCAAATTATGGATGTATTTTTAGATCATCGGTTGACATTGTTGAATGAAAGTTATACTAAAGCTGGAATTATCCATGTACAACGGACAAACTGTCATTAGCTGGAATGGATCTTCTATAGCATCAAATGCCAAGGTAGTCATGTAGTTACCCACAACCCGTAAATTGGAAACTAGGCTGAGGTGTGTCAAGGTCCTTTATGGTGAAAAGTATTTTCATATTCTGTTCTACTTATGAACTGGTTAGCTAGTAGCAGTTAATTACATTTAAGTAGACTTTTTCTTGTAATGTTTAATGTTCAATGTTTTTTTTAGCTTTCTTTAAGCCACTTCAAGTGGTTTGGAAAGTTGTAGATGTCTTCAACATCACAAGAGCAAAACCAGTTGTAATTTTCCAAACCAGTTGATGTGGACAACTTGAACATTACAAGAGCAAGTCCCATCTTTCCAAACCCATGTTCCTCTGTCTCTTGGACCCCCCACTATTTACTGACCATTCTATACCCCTTTCCTATTGTGTTCTGCTTCCCCCACCTCTTAGATTGTAAGCTGTTCTGGGTCTTCTCCTCCTTTGTCACTGTATCTGTCATTTGCAACCCCTATTTAATGTACAGCGCTGCATCATATGTTGGCTTTACATAAATACTGTTTGTTTTTACTATTATTAATAATAATAATAATAATAATAATAATAAGTAGAAGAAGTATAATAAAGTCCAGCTTAATGTGACTAACTAATAATAGCTATACAATGACCCAGACCAGTGTTTGTCAAGTAGGGTTCTGTGGAACTCTCGGGTTCCCCCAAAGGTTGCTAAGAGTTCTCCTAACCAAGTTCAACAGATATCATACCATAAATATGTAAGAGTGGCAGCCTTTTCATTGGCCAGCAATGTAGGAGAAATTTTTCCTAATCAACCCCACACTACTGTATCATGAGCTGTGTATATAGTAATTATTGTAGGGAAAATCTGAA
This sequence comes from Pyxicephalus adspersus, assembly GCF_032062135.1. Lineage (NCBI taxonomy): Eukaryota > Metazoa > Chordata > Amphibia > Anura > Pyxicephalidae > Pyxicephalus > Pyxicephalus adspersus. Next base: position 14,171,392 of record NC_092865.1, on the reverse strand, counting down.
ATTTATTTCAAGAGGTTTCCTAGAAGTTCGAGAAACACTGACCTGGATTATTGGAAACCTTCACAGACATAACAGTTGGCATTACTTAGAACCTTCACAAACGCATCAGCTGGTTATCAACTAGGATTATTCAGAGCCTTCACAGACATGTCAGATATTTATGACTTTATCCTGATAAACAATCGTGGGAGAACATGGGTGATTCAACAAACTAGAATCAAATTTATCTAACCCATTTGCTTGTAGTTGGCAAATGTTTTCAATCTTGGATGAGATCCATTCTAAGTTTGCTGGGTCACCCAAGTTTCCCCATGATAGTCTATTTTCTCGAGTTTTGGAAAGCTTTAATAAATCACCTGCATTGGTGTTCTGCTTGTAACCTGTCTAATCACACTGCATCTCAATCTCTGCCTGTCTATAGATGATGCTTCTGCTTGGGAATTGATACTCCTCTACATTGTTAGTTCACTACGTATCTCTAGTTGGAGAAACCAAAAGATTGGTAGGTTCGTTGAAGTTTCATGAAATGTAGAGAAAATCTTCTTGTGGAGTCCCTTGAAGTTAGCTCAGTGGTTAAAAAGTTTAGGAAATTCTGCGTTAGGTTATCATGTTACAGGAACTACCCTGTTTCCCCGATGATAAGACACTGTCTTATTTTTTTTTGAAGGCCAAAATATGCTCTAGGGCTTATTTTCAGGGGGATGCCTTATTTACCCATGAAGAAGACTACAATACACAGTTATTGTTCAT
>NC_092865.1:14097358-14169922 GCF_032062135.1 Pyxicephalus adspersus | reverse complement strand
CACGGAGTCACCCACCGCACCACGCGATTCTGGTAAGTAATCGGTGGGTGGCTTATTTGCGGGGGGGGGCTTATTTTTCATTTTTACCTAAAAAGGGGGGGCTGTCTTATTTGATGGCCCTGCCTTATCATCGGGGAAACACGGTAGTGGCTCAGTTGTTTTAGGGAAACAAGGGTGCATTTTCTAGTGCCCTGCAGTTGTTGCCTTTAGCCTTTCTCCCAAAGCCTCAGCAAGAGGGTCTATTTTGTAAAAATGGATGTAAAGATTCCTTAACTATATGCCTGCTCAGTTTTACAAAGAACTGGGGGAACATGACACAATCTTGGCTGTTGTATGGCCTCAAAGTCTTGAAGGAAATTCGGAAACTACTTATCAGTTTATTTTGAGGTTGTGATCTGATGCCTTCCAGTTTGCTATAGAACAGTGGTCGCCGACCATTTTGGACACGTGAACCACTAACTTTACTAGTCACTCAAAGGGAAGAAACTTCTTCTTTAGTGGTGTCATGATGCCAGAAACTCGCCCACTCTCTCATCATAGGTCTGAGTCTGCGATATGAGAGTTAGCGGGTTGTGATTAGAGATACAACCCGCCCAATTCCCTGAGCCTGCCATACGAATAGGGGACATAGTCCGTGGCTCTGGCCAGTGCAACCCCCCATCGGGGTCCTTCTCCTGACCCTGCTTGGGGGTGCACCGACCAGAGCCTCGGACCACCAAAAGTTTCTCGCGGACCACTGGTTGGCGACTGCTGTTTTAGAATATTGGGAGGAACCTGGCCTAAATCTATGCACAGATAGGGAATTAAAAAAAAAAGGAGTTGACCAACGACCCCAGCCCCCACCAACCAATAAGCGCAAGAGTGGATCCCCGCCAGAAACGGAACCCATGGCCCTGGTTCTACCATGTTAGTAACAATGAAGCAAAACTAACGATATTCCAAAGAATGACACCATTACATGTCAGCACAGAGACAGGGTTAATATGTTATGTGTAGTACATGGAAAATATCTGTCAAATACATCTAAAACCCTGAAAATTATAATCAGCTAAGAAATATGTATTTGTAAATGTAAACAGCATCAATTATTTAAAGCCACAGTACAAGTCCTGGTAGACAGCTTGTCTGAGATGAGATACAGTATACGGCTCCTGCCTCTAAGAGCAATATATTTCCTTGCTGGAAATGTTGAAAATGGCTAGTATTGATTTCCTTATGAAGAACCTACTACTTTAATAATGATGTTTGCCATTTTGAGACAACATTTCTTGCTTGTGCTGTTTGTGTGTATGCCACCCTTCTTCAACAGGTCTAAAATGGTGATATCTCATACCATTCCATTAGTCATTTTATCTTCTATCTTGTTATTTAGTATTTATCCCTTATGCTGTCATTTAACAATACTTGTCCCATTCGTGATATCTTTTCCTTCCCTTTGTCACATGCTATCAGCATTTATAGAACAAAGATTTTATTTTTTGACAAATTCTAAAGCCTCAGATGGTCTGAAATTTAAAAAAGCTCCACAGGTATTTGCACTTCAGTAGAGTTGATAAATTGTTTTAATCCAGGTCAGATCCACTTCAGGAAAAGTCATTCAAAACATTTTGAAGGCATATAAGGTTTAAAGAGGACCTGTACAGTGGAAGCTGTATCAAAAAAATTAAAAAGACACAAATAAAAAAGAATTAGTCACTATTAGTCCTCTGCAGCTAATATTTTCCCATGAAGCCTTGTTCTTCACAATGTTACGGTGTAGAGGCGCTCATCTCGGTAAAGTAATAGTGGTTTGACTCCTCATATCAGAGCTGCCCCCTAATAACTGGTGACCTGATGAATGATGGGAAAATATTCAAAAAGCAGTAGGATTGGTTTTGAAATGACAGATTCATAGAATACATGAAGCAAATGCATCACAGATTCCATGTACGTGTTTCTCTACAACACAAAGAACATTGAACAGCACAGAAAGTATATTACCAAATCTCAGTCCGGTGAGACTTACAGTCCCGGGGCACTGTGCCTTCGATCTTACCCTGCCTATATGCAAATGTAGGGCTAGGGGCCCTTGTCTGCTTAGGGATTCTCATATACCTTCTCCATAGCTGCCCCAACTCTCTGAAATGGTCTTCCTCATCCTATTCATCTTACTCCTACTTTCTAATCATTTAAAAGAGCGCTCAAAACCCATTTTTTCAAACTTGCCTACCCATCTTCTTCTGTCTTTTGAAACCATCACTACTTCCCACCACTACATATCTCCCATCCTATTGTGTGTGAAATTCCCCCACCTATTAGATTGTAAGCTCTTCGGGGCAGGTCCTCTCTTCCTATATCACTGTCTGTATTAGTCTGTCATTTGCAATCCCTATTTAATGTACAGCGCTGCGTAATATGTTGGTGCTATGAAAATCCTGTTTATTAATAATAATATAATAATAATAATAATAATAATAATATATCAGTAAGTGCTTACTCTAACATAGTAAACTTACACTTTTTGCCACCTCCTCATTTTCATCACCAATACACAATGCAATGAAACCTCTTAATTGGTCACTGAGATGCCCACATCTGACAATGCTTTGAAAAACTGCAGCAATAACCTTCAGCTCTGGTTTTGCTGAACATAGTAATGCAATCTGTGAAGGCAAAAAAAAAACAAAAAACAGAATCCAGCATTGGTATCAGTAGGCACAATAATAACCTAAAGTTTTTTGTCATTGGGCATGGGGATACCCCTAGCATTAGTGTCAGTGGGCCAGCCATAATCCCAGCATTGGTAATAAAAGGCTATTACACCCAGTATTGATGTGAGCACAGTAAATCATTTAGCAGTGGCGTTACTTGGAACAAAAAATACCCCCGGCACAATTATACCTCAGCATTTGTATTTATGGGCATAATATCCCCAGCATTGATATCAATGGGCATAGTATTTCTCCCACCCTTGGAAACAAATCAAAGCTTTGCAATTTGTATTTGCACTTCCTCACTCCCAACAGAGGTTAGCAGTGAGTAGTCCTGGAATATTTTTTGTGATAACACAGCAAATCCTTTCAACAGGCAATTCTGAGCCTGTACATACAACCAGCTTCCAACCAGAGTGACGTAAGTGGCCTGGGTATTATTTAACAGGAACAACACCTTATCCCATTTTATTACAGACAGCATTTTCATTTTAATAGTATATTATATCTCAATAAAAAGTGACTGTATTTATTAACAAAAAAATCAAGAACTTAGATATATGAGTAATTGTTGGGAAGAAATTGCACTCTTCTTGTTGTAATAGATGGATGATCTAGTAAAGTGATGCTTAAAAAGAAATACATTCTTCTTCCATGATAAGCAATTATGGATGCATCCAGATACCTACATAAATTCTCCCAGTGGAAGATTTCCCCCACCACTTGTTCTGGCAATCAATGAAAATATTGCAATTTCCTCATATGTTACACTGGGGAATAGTTTTGAACACATTTTTTCTTGACTTCAATTTTTAGGCCTATTTACACTAAAAAAGGTATGTTCATTCTGAAAGTGCAAATAGTTTTTTGCTATCCCGTCCATTTTTTTTTCTACCGCCTATATAAATGCGATTACTGTAGCGTGGATTTGTATAGGCTATTCATTTACAGGCAAGACAGTGCAGTCAGAGCTTGTGAGCTGCTCCACATAGTGAATAGGTAAAATTTATTTTTCTACTTACACACGTATTTCCTTTTATTCAGATCATGTCTGGCTCTGCTGTTTCTCATTGTAAGTGCCTAAACAACCCTGATTCATTTTGTTATATCTGTGGCAGTTTCACCATTCCCAGTCAAAGGGCAAACGTCAGCACATTTGTACAGCAAGCCTATTTGGCATATATCAAAGTTAAACTTGGTGATCAAGATAAGTCTTTGGCCCCTCATAAGGTGTGCAAACAGTGTGTGGAGGGTTTACGGATGTGGACAAAGGGAACACGTGATAAGATGCCATTTGGTATACCTATGGTTTGGTGAGAGCCAGGAGATCATTTCAGTGACTGTTACTTTTGTATAGTGAAAACTTCAGGATATATCAAGAAAAATAAATGTAACATAGGGTATCCTAGTCTACCATTGGCTTTACGCCCAGTGGCTCATTCAGATGAAATCCCAGTGCCGGTTTTCGTTACACTACCCTCTCTTGAAGAACGTGATTATGGTGATGAACTAGGTGACAACATTGATGAAGAGTTTGAAATTGAAGAGGACTCTGTTCATAAGGGATTTGATCACCATGAGTTGAGTGATTTGGGACTATCGAAAAAAGCTTCAGAACTCCTAGCATCAAGACTGCGTGAAAAAGGAACGAAGTATCATACTTTCGAACCAGAGAAATTGCATTGTGTATTGTGTGGCTTTGTGTATTGCCATAACATACCTGGTTTAATGGAGAAATTGGGAATTCCAATCTATAACTCAACTGATTGGCAACTATTCATCAATAGCTTAAAGTGGAGCTTAAAGTGTGTTCTCCTTCATAATAGCAATACATTTGGGTCAGTCCCAATTGGCCGTTCAGTTTCTCTTTGTGAATAATATGCAGACATAAAGCGAGTCATTGAGTTGTTACAATATCACCAACACAATTGGGTCATCTGTGTTGACCTTAAAATGGTATGCTTGTCAACAAAACGTATACACCAAGTATCCCTGTTATCTGTGCATGTGGGACAGCAGAGCTTGCGAGAGGCATTGGTTGAAAAGGAATTGGCCTCCAAGATCTGCCTTAAAACCAGGTGATCCAAACATTCTACATGAACCACTTGTTGATAGAAAGAATATTATATATTCCCGCCTCTGCACATGAAACTGGGACTGATTGTTAAAAACAGGAAGCAGTTTGTTAAAACTTTGCCAACTGAAGGAGACTGTTTCAAGCACCTCATTTTGACATTTCCTAGCCTGTCATTTGAAAAATTTAAGGGTGGTGTGTTTGATGGTTCACAGATTCGGCAGCTCATCAAAGATGAACATTTCATCAGGATAATGTCAGAAGTCGAAAAGAATGCTTGGTTATCATTAAAAGCCATTGTCAAGGACTTTCTTGGAAACACACAAGCAAATAATTACACAGAAATTGTCCAGAATCTTTTGGAGGGCTACAAAATGCCTGGTTGCAATATGAGCATCAAGGTGCATTTTCTGCATAGCCATCTTTCTAACTTCCCGGAAAACCTTGGTGCAGTCAGTGATGAGCAAGGTGAACGATTTCACCAAGATTTGAAGGTCATAGAAGGACGGTATCAGGGTAGATGGGATGTACATATGATGGCTGATTATTGTTGGAGCATCCGGCTTGATTGTCCTAACACTGAACATTCCAGGAAAAGCTATCAGCGTAAATGTTTACCTTAACCGCTTACCCAATTCATTTTCAAATGTTTTACTGTAAAAAAAATGTCATAGAATAAACAGTACATTCAAGTTATTATTTCATTATTTTTTCATTGTTTCTAAAATTTGTATGTTTTTTTTTACAAAAATGGAGTGTACCCTGTATCGTAAAAACTGGATACGATAGCAAAAACTGGGGTCATTTCTGGATTCACCACTCATTTACATCTCTATGTTCTGCCATTTTCAACTGTCCGACATCTCAAAAATTCACTAATTTCTATCATCAAACACCACCAAACTCCTGAAACATGTTCTGTTTGGGCCTGATTTATTAAAGCTCTCCAAGGCTAGAGTGGATACACTTTCATCAGTGAACCTGGGTGATCCAGAAAACCTGGAATGGATCAGGTCCAGAACTGAAGACATTTGCTAACAAATAGCAAATTACTTTTAAGTAATCATTTCCAGGTTTGCTGGGTCAATCAGGTTGACTGTTGAAAGTGTATAATCTCCAGCCTTTGAGAGCTTTATTAATCAGGACTATTGTCTTTTTGCATATAATTCTTATAACTGATATTTTAAAACCTATACCCTCATTTCTACAGTCTATCATGAATCCTGAAGTCAGATTTATCTATCCCCCCAAAAAACTCTTCATCTGTTGCTCCCTTTTGCAAATCTCCACATTGGCTTCCAGTTACCCAAGCAATCAAATTTTAAGCAACTGTGCTCTGCCTTCAAATTGTTCCACTATTCCTATCCAGATTACATTTCCAACTTGATACATACATTCGCCCCTAGCCATCCTCTCTGCCCCTCCAGTGACCTACTAATGACCTCCCATCTTCTCTTACATGGCTTGAAGGCTTCCCTAGAGTTGCCACCGCTTTCTGGATATCCCTCCAAAATTCTAATAAACTTGTTCCTGCCTGCCAAGTCCTCAAAACCCAGCTCTTCAAAATCTTCCCATCTTCTTCTAGTTCTATTACCATCACTAATTATCCAGGGTTCTATTTCCCTTACCTATTATATATGATGTTCTTCCAGCCTGTTTCTTCTGATGTTTCTTCTCCTGCATCATAGTGACAGATACTTATGCAGGTTTGCCATCTATAGCCACGATTTATTCTGCAATACAATTTATTATATATTAATAACAATAGTTGTATTTTGTTTGAAGGTCATAAAGCAGCAATATCTTGGCAGCAATAAATACACCCCTAGCTGATCTCTTTGCTCCTCCAATGACCTACTAATGACTTTACATTAAAAGTCGAAAATGCAATAAGATATCAATGGCAGCAAACAGTCAGAGAAATACATTTTTTTTACCTTAACCTAGAGGTAAAATGTAAGGAAAGAAGACAGAATCATGATGGAAAAAAAAGAAGCAGAAGAAGATTGAGCATTAGGTGAACTTTGGCGGTCACAGTACCTAGCACTGTGAATACCACATAAAAGGAAGTGCAGAGAACACTTTTCTATCAATGTGTTCTAATGTTATGGATAAGTAATGCACATTCTAACCAATATAGAACAATTAACTAAATTAGTTACATTCCAAGGAAAGTTCCAGATAATCTACATTTACTTTAAGAGTATTTTATTAGGGTTTGCATTTTTAGGGAAAAAAACATTACAACAAGAAACACATGGTCTCCTACAATTCTCCTAAACTTCCTACAGAAGTTTTACATAACTTTGCAAAGGAGCATTGTGAAAAAACAATTTAAAAACAGCAGAAAGTAAATAGAGTTTTAACCAGATACCAAAAATGTTATCAGATTTGCCACTCAGGTCATAAGGATCTATTTAAGTCCATTTAGCTAGCGGGTTGGGGTAAGTATGAATAAAAGGAGACTTTTTATTCATGCTCCTGAGCCAAGCAGTCCCTGGATGTCCATGTTTGACCAGGATATTGATGTTCACACAAATGGTTAATTGTTCTGCTGAGTTCTCAGATGGATGCTATATACATTTACAGGGATTTTAACAAACATCACTACAGACTCTTACCAGATCCTGCTGTGTGGTCACTGACACATTTAACCCATCCATTTCTTTCTTCCTGGGTCTGCCTGTAATGATCAATCCCATTAGGTAAAATAAAAAGTAGTGAGCCAACCACAAGAGTGGGAAACGGCATATCTTGGTTAGTTTTGCAAGCAGTATACAGAAAGTGGCTAAATTACAGTTGCATTGCATTTTGTCAGTTTAAAACATTATATCTGACTGTGGACTGAAAGGTAAATTAAGAAAACATTAAATTGCAATTGTATATATTTTTCTTGAATTGTTTCTCAAACGTTGAATATGATCACAGGGAAGAATACCAAAAACATGATTCCAAGTAGTCGTGGTTGAATAGTACCTATTGGACTCCCCCATCTACTAGATTGTAATTTCTTCGGGGCAGGGTCCTCTCCTCCTGTATCACTGTCTGTATTAGTCTGTCATTTGCAACCCCTATCTAATGTACAACACTGCGTAATATGTTGGCGCTATAGAAATCCTATTTAATAATCATATTCTTCCTTAGATTGAAAACTTTGAATTTGAGTTCTGATCCAATATTACTAAACCTGTCACTGACAGGTATAGCAGACCGACCAGATAATGACAGCTGTTAATATTTGGTAGCTGGATTGGCTAAGCTTTACTATACCTGTCATTGACAGGTAAAGTGGGGCTCATTAAAAAAATACCAATAAACATGGTCTTAAAAAGTTGGGATCAGATCTGATCTGAGTTAATTCTGACTGAGATCAGATCTATTCCAACTCTGGATTGGAATTAGAGCTCCGGTCAAACATTACTATACCTGTCATTGACAGGTATGGTAGGACATATGAATGATGACAAATGTCAATGCTTGGTAGACTGTCTGATTTTTAGTAATATTTGTATAGTGTAGTAAGTATAGTATGGCTCATTATAAAAATATCAATAATTATGATCCCAAGTAGTGGTTATGACATATTTTTCACCTGAATCAATTCTAATTTGGATTGGAGCTATTCCAACCTTGGATCAGAATTAAAGCAATCAAAATTCTGATCCAAGTTTACTATAACTGTCATACCTTACAGGTATATTAGGCCAAGCAGATGATGACAGCTGTCATTGCCCATATATACTCATACACAGTCCCATGTAGTGGTGATCAGATAGTTCCAATTGGAATTGATGCCAACTTGCATTGGAGCTATTCCAACCATAGATGAGAATCCAAAATTTAGGCCATCCAAGTTCCGATCTAACATCACTATACCTATCAGTTATAATACGGCTCATAAAAGTAATAACATTTCCAATTTGTGATTTCTGAATACATTTTGATTTTTTAACCAATCTCACCAGATTCAATCCTAGTCAAAATTGTATTGTTTCAAACACTTCTAATCCCAAATAGGCTTAATAAATAGGGTGAAGGGCAAAGTACAAAAGCCATCAAACAACAGCAACAGACAGAGGATACCATTCATTAATACTGCAATAAAGTGAAATTTCATTTTGCACATAATCAATTCTTTTTGCATCGCTACAATAGGCTATAGAAGTCTCCAGGAAAAGCTATAGGAGTCATTTTAGAACAGGTCACTGCATTTATAATGTTAAAGATGATTAAGGAAATCATGAGAAAATAAAATCCCTGAGAACACTCATAAAGTTCAGAACTATGAGAATGCAAGACTCTTATTCTAAAGTAACTCAATCCTGGTTAAAGGGAATTGTGTGACAGTCTACATATGTTTTATATTAATTGTTGGAAATTACACGTATGTTTTTGCTTTAAAAGACATTTGAAGATCAACACTTTGATGTATGAGATTCTAAAGCAACAAGGCAGGTTTAAAAGATATTAAGAGATCAGAAAGTCGGTGCTGAACGTGCAGGTTCATCAGTCACCAAATCATAGAGAAAAAAAAAGCTCAGAAGGAACAAGCAGAATTTCATAGCCAAAAATTGACAAAGCAAGGAATGGCTTTTACAGGATAGATTGAAATTGCTGGATTTTATTTATAAAGAGATTCTACCTGCAATTATGTAATGCAAATTGCTGTAACCCCTGTCAAGTAATCAATTTTAGATTGGGAATGTGTTATGATAATTGCCTATATATTACACTGATAATATTCAAATGTGTTTATTAATGCAATGCTAAGAGAATTTATCAGAAATATTGCGAGGATTGTGAAATATCTGGGGCACCTTTGAGCACCCCGAGGAGTAATTGGTAGCCTACAACAAGGCAGTAGCAATTTGGCATGGGTAAATAAGACATGAGTCTACTTGTTTGCACTATGATACTTTGACATCCATAATACTTATTTCCTCTTGGCACAGGACATGGGTTCTTCTTTGGCTGTCCCAATGATATGAAAGAAGAACTAAGCCCTGGATACTCACCTGTGAAAATCTCTCTGTGGGTAGCAGTAAAAAACAACAGCAAATGGAAGTTAAAATGGAATCAAATAAACCATTCTCATCTGTTCCCGTTTCGTTGCAGAGTGCCGCCATCTTCTTCCTTCTTCTCTTCCTCATTGTGATCTAGATTGGCTGGGCCATGATGACGACATCATTCTATCCCGGCAAAGACAGTAGAAGCCAAATATCTTGGCAATCTTTTTGACAGTTCCATGGAAGAATGAGGAAGGCAAGAATGATTATTTCAGAAAGGACATTGTCTGTCCTTTTCTGCAATAACGCCCTGCTTGATAAAACATTTTTCAAGTGGACCTTTGGGTAAACGTTGGCTGTCCAGTGGTAAGGTCCTCTTGGGATTCAAAATTTGGAGTGAAGAGATGACAAAATTCTACTTTTTTTTCCTGACACAATAATCTGCTTATTCATCATTTATTGCATGCTTGGTTTTATTTGCCTAAACTTATGTCTTTTGTAAATTCTTGATAATCTTGGTTTCAAAGTCACAGAGATGTTTATAAAAAGAATGTGCCATGACTTTGGTGAATGATGGCTCAAATTGTCTGTCCCTTTCCAACACCAGGCCTCCTAGTTAAACTGATATACTATCAGCATCCTTAGCTGCCATGAATGATCACTGCGGGGAAGCTTGGAAGAAGCTCGGAAGGATCTCTAAAAAATATTAGCATTAAATTCTACTCTGAGAAACCATTAGGGTCACTGGGCTGTGACATTATAGCTGATATGCTTAAAATAATCAGGGCTCACTGTGGCATGCACTATAATTTGACTTCAAAAAGTATACCTTTCACTACCGTGCTTTCATTACATCTATCGTAGAAAAAGAGAAATAATCAACTTCAGTAAATGGTAGTAATAAATTATTGCAGTTCAAGCCATGATAATAATGCAAATAATGAAAGCAGTGCTGATATTAATAGGCACCTTTGACACTTTCTGTACATTATTCCTTTTTTGTAAAAAAATATGTTATACTGGCAAAGGTTGCTTTATACACAGAAGGAAATTGAAACATGGAAACTGAGCACTGAGCAGGAATAAGTTGGTAGTGCATTAGAGTGAAATCACAACCTATTTACGTTATTGTTTGGGGTCAGTGACCCAGGAGAAACTGAAACCATTGAATCATGGAGAGAAGCATGGCAATCAGGCAACTGACTTTTTAGAAAAATTGTTTTTATCTGTATATTTCTCTATTAGTATGGGGTGAAACCTGTGTTTCTTAGGTTTATGGGTGAAATATGCTGCTTGCTGCTGTAACTGGAAATGGAAGGAACTAATTTTGGGGGTCCATTTTACTGTCAGCATCTCGTCCAAGAAGCCAAAAAGTTGTTTTTTTGAAATTTTGAATATTAAGAAAGATTGGAGCTTTGAGCAATATTGAAATGATTGAATTGTCCAGAACACCAACAAGAATGTGCTCCTGCTGGGATCTGGAGCACCTACCAGTTTTGTTTCTAGTGCTTAGCTTTCCTGGTAGAAGTGAGTTATAGTGGACACTTGCAATTCCCAGATGAACCAGAAACCAAAAACAAGTTGTGTACTTTTTTTCTCCAAAAAAACTTTTCAGAGCCCCTATTAAATGGTGAGAAATATTGGTACGGTGGAGTAGGTTTCCACAGAAGATCCAATTTAGGCCTCCTTCACATCTAAATGTAATATATAATAAAAGTTAGAATTACTTTATATAATAAAAGTTAGATATGTATATATCTAGAGGTATCTCTAGAGCAAGGGTGTCCAGCCTACGGCCCGTGGCTGTCAGATCTGGCCCTCTGCTCATTCTCTCCCTGCTCTTTCTGCTCGTTGTCTTGCAAGGGGCCTGCTCGCATCTTCTATGTTCCTGTATGACAGCTGTGTTCATGCTGCTGTCAATATTCCCATGTATAAACCTTCATATCTCCTACACTGAGTGTCATACAAATGTGACATTTTCAGGGTACACATGGGACCCTAAGAGCTGATACTAAACCAAGTTTAAGCCCTCTACATGTAACAACTTGCCAGATACCAGGTCACAAGCATAAAATCCTAACAACAATCTGGGATATTTTGACATTAAGTGGGGCTATTTCAGAACCAGGGTCCCCAAATTGAGTTAGCATGTTGGGGACCCCCTGGGGGCCACTCTTATGGCAATGAACATTAGGGTACCGCCAATAGTCTGTGTGCTGTTGTGCTCCATAAAGTTCACAGAACTTCAAGGCTGCAGTCAGATTGGTGGTGAAGTTGCGGTGTGGTTACCCCTTCCTCATACCATAGAATCCTGGCTCGGGGGAGACGCTCATTCCCGCTCACTGTCACCTAGTTTCAAATCTGCAGATGCTGCGGTGCAAGGGACTAAGCAGCTGGCGAGCTGCCAGTTACACATAGCTGGACACGTACCTTCTCTGAACCCCAATTTCTCCGGAACAGAGGGATACTGGCAACTGGAAATGTGGGAGCCAGTAGAAAAATGCCTTTTACCCCCCTTTCCTTGGTATATCTATTATATCATGCTACCCTGTCACTCATATCTATCCCCTTATTCTCTTTGAACCCCAATATCTCTGTAAGAAAAGGGAAATGTAACTTCAAGTGCAGGACTCTTGTGGCCAATTCTCCCTAAAATGTCATCACTATGACGCCATCAAAAGATACGAAAACTATACCTGTCATACCGTGCTACCCTGTCAAACATAGCTGGCCACTTACCTTCTGTGAATCCTAATTTCTCAGTAACAGTAAAGTAAGTGAAATATAGGATAAGTGGGGGACTCTTGTGTCTACCCACCCCCCAACTAAAATGTTATCACTCCTATCATACCACGGAACCCTGTCACATAAATGTCCGCCTATGTTCTTTGAATCCCAATTTCTCCTGAAAGGGGAGCTGAAGGTATAATAAAATGAAGGATAAATTGGGGATTCTTGTGGCTAACTACTCCTAACATTTCATCACTACGGCGCCACCACAAAATAAGAAAAACTATACCTATCATACTGTGCTACCCTGTCTCACAAATCTGGCCTCTTACCTTCTGTGACCCATAAATTTCTCAGGAACGGGGAGATGTAGAGCCTTGAAGATGTAGTAGTAAGAACATGTACCCCTTGGCTATCTGTTACATGAATTGCATTTCTCTAGAAGTATCCATTGCAGAGATTCTTAATTTGTCATCTCTTTTTTTTGGTGCATGTACATTATGTTATGGTAACTAGAAACATTTCAATTAAATTTAATTTTAAATAAAAAACTATTCTAGTTTTAAACATATATCTTTATTGTTTGCATGTATGTAAGTATGGAGGAACAAAAATCTGTTTGTGTAATAGATAAAATAATGCCAAGCCATATACTTTGTTTTTATCAGAGCACCCTTTACAGGTTTTTACTGGTTATCAGAGGCTATGTTCATGAGATTTTTCATTACCAGACAGGCAGAGAGGGGTTCTAGTTTCCCCTTACTCTATTAGCGTGTTTTTATACTGTTTGTGCTGCTGTTAAAGGGTTACTCTCACTTCTTGTCTCTTAAAAATTGGCAGCTGGATAGTAAGTTGGTAAAAAAAAACGCTCTGTGGGCAACAGTAAAAAAACCAACAGGAGTACTAAATCCTCTATATTCACCTGTCCTGGTTCCATCAAAGGGCATGCAGGAATTCATTCAGTCCTAGCATGTGCAGGGGAAACTGGAATTCACTGCTCTATCCAGAAAAAGTTGATATGTTCCTATATTTGCCATCCTTAAATATCGAAAGTGCGAGTACCTTATGGTTATGCAGAATATCCAACATAGGACCTAGAATTAATCATTATTTATTGTCTACATTCCAATCATCCAATCATGAGTATAAGGATATCATATTCAAGTATATCATGTTTTCAATCAACTCATCAATGCCCACCCCATTCAAAGAATAGCTTTTGGTGAAATCTGCCTTTAAATTGCACACTTTTAAATATACTGATACTTCTGTTACTGAATGATTCATAGGCATTGTCTAACTTTTCTTCTTCATGCAGCATTACATCTATTGTTAGATGACAGGTGCACTTTAAACACTTCCTATAACTATGCATCAGCTGAAAGCACTAGACTTTCTGTCTCCCCTCCTGTTTCTAAACTGAAATGAAATGGTCAAAAACATTTCTCTCCATGAGATAACGCATGCTTTTTATGCCCAGCCTAAAGTGTTTGATGGGATGTCCTCATTTAGCCGTCTAACTGGTTTAAATAATATTGATCATTAAAGCAAACATTGCCTTTGTATCTGCAAGTTCACAGTTAGCAGGGATCAATGCTTTATTAAAGTTGAATCAAAATAATTGACTGTAATTAAGGGCTATGAGATTTTAATGAGGGTTAAAGTCTCAGCAGAGCCCAATAGTATTTAAAGAGACTGTTATCCCCTAGCTCTCTTGTGTCTCGTTTTCATTTTTTGTGACTCAAGGTCACAAAGTCACTTTGAAAAAAAAAATGAGCCTGTTGGATTGTTATCATATACTATGCAGTGTCAGCTTCTATATGCTAATGCCTTGTCATGGTTATTACTGAACAATAAAAAAATGTAACTTCAGAACAGACTTTGATCAGAAATATTTTATTGTTCTGCAAATGCAATGAGTCTACTGTTTCTCCGTGTCTCTTTGGAAGTCATTGGAAAATGAAATCAACTGTAAAAATTCACTTGGTAAATGGAAACAAAACTGACTTCAAAGCTTTAAACAGTTTAATATTTTGTCTTTCATGACCCCCTTCCCCTATCAACATACAAAATAAATTATTCAATAAAACTTTTTTTTTATTACATACCTTATTTTATACCTACTTATATTAGCACTTGGTCTATGGCAGTGTATCTCAACCAAGGTTATATGGAACACTGTGGTTCCTCCAAAGGTTTTTAGGGGTTCCTTGAGTAATGAGCAATTTGGGCTTCTCAGGTCACTTTAATAGATACCAATGATCTTTTTGGCTAGCTCACACTAATGTACTGTGAGCTGTGGATATAGTAATATAGCAGGGAATCCCTGAAGACATGAAAGTGAAAAAGGTCAAGAAAGTCTGGTCTATGGGCTTCTTGATGGAATCAAGACAGGTTGTGACTGCTGGGAGAGGTTGGCTGGGTGGTGTACATAAGTACCTATAAACGTAAAAGCTATCGTAATAGAAATATGTGATTTTGTTGAGCCTCCATACTTGAAAACAAAAACGTAATAAATGAAAGAAGTTGTTTAAGGAGATTAGGGCTGTGGATGAATCACTAGATCAGTAGTGGTCAACTTAAAAATCATAGAAGGCCTCATGTGCAGGACCCAACACTTCCCAAAAGCAGCACATTTTACATGAGTTGGGGTAAATTGAGTTGAGTTAAGTAGTCCAATATGAATTGGTTGGTCTACACTTCATAATTTCAGTTCTGTTGCATTTTTGCAATGTATACTAAAGATCATTGGTGTCATTGGTTGTAATAAACATAATAAATTAGTGTTAATAATGGTAATAGCAACCTACAATATTGGTGTTAGTGGTGCAATAACTGCCCCCCATTATTGGTACCAGTGGGGGCGATAACTACACCTAACAGTGGTGTCATTGTGATTGAATACCAACATAACACCATCTAGTAGACTAATTAACAATGACAACCTGTAAGGCCCTAGACAGCACCAGACATTAGTCCCCCAATTTAACATGGCAGTCTTCACCTTTAGTAAGCCCCCGCTCAGCCTGGGGAGACGGATTGTGTCTCCCAGCACTCGGTTGCCCCCAGGACTGCGCAAGGGATGGTGTCTGGGGATGGGCTGGTCTACAGATAAAGCAGTACCAAGATTCCAACAGAGCCAAGTCCAGAATATATGGCAGAGGTCATTATACCGAATATCCGTCCACCAAATGAAGTACACAAGGCCAAAACACAAGCAGAGTCGGGGTCACAGGCAAAGGTTGGTCCAGGCATCATAAACTGGCAAAGTCAGAAACTGGCAAGAGTCAGCAACAGTGAATCAGACAATAAGTCTCCAGCACAGATTAGCCCAGCTATACACTACAACAGCCCTGGTGACTGAGAAGTCCCAGCAGCCAATGGCAGTGCAGGACTGAGTCAGGAGCCAATTGCTTCTGAAATCCCCTTCAGCTGTGCAGGGGATGGTGCTGGGGATGCCAAAAATCCATCAGGCTGCATGGCTACAGGGAAGCAGGGGCTGCTGCTATCTTAGTTTTCCTGGCTGCTGCAAATTACATCGCTGGACAGAATAAACATTGTTTTATACTGCGATGCCTCACAACACAGAGTCGCTCGACAGATGGGCATCTCCTAACACAACCACTATATGTGTATGTCTGCCCATGTCTACCTAATACATTAAATAAATTTAATATTATATACATTCACAGTTTCTCCTATTAGTTCTAAATTCACCCACCATTCATGTTGAGTTACACTATAAAATGTGCTAGGTTTTTTAAGACTGCACAGTGTTATCGCTGATAACTGGGTAAAACATCTGAACAATACCCAGGTTACAATACAAGTAGGTTTTAATAATCACAATATGTTGATTGAATTCTTCAAAGTAGGTATCCTGTTGCACAAGTTTTACACACACAAGGTTGTGCTGGGCAAATTAGAAAAGGTCCAATGAAAACACATTACATGGCTTGCCACCTGGTCATTCGCTATCATTGATTTCACTTGTTTCTTTGTCAGACCTAACCTGTTTATGTCTACTGTCCTGTTTTATATGCAATTTAGCAGCTTTGGACATCCACCAGAACTTGCCTTTGTCTGCTGCTCTTGTACCCTACAGACGACTTACCACTGACCCTGGTTATCATTCCAGTCCGCTAGGTAATGCACTGTGCATCCACCGTTGACCTCCTATCTGCCTGCCCAATGGAAATTTCTGATTTCAGGACCGCCCAGTGCTTCATGCTTGCACTTGAGCCCCTTCCTTGCCTCCGTGTCATCATTACCAGGTCCATTTGGGCTGAAGAAGAAAGAAAGACTCCAAACTACCTCAGGCATCCAACAGCTACGTGACATCAATTGCCTTATGATTCACCTGGTAGACAATACTCCACCTAGGTGAATCAGTGACAGTACATGGATTGTTTTCTTTTTTACCTTCTCAATATATATTCTTATCCTACTTTTACCTTCATCTTCGCTTTTGTTTTGGGGCCACCAGTTTAACTGAGCACGTTTACTTCAATACTTCAGATCCGCTTTTAAGGAACAAAAGCATTGTAAAGAAAGACGATCGAAGCAAAACATATTATTCAAAAAAGACAATTAGGCAAAGTCATCATTTCATTTAAAGCTTACGCTAGATTCTTATGAAGAAATAAAGTTAATGTTCTATGATACTGAATAGTTGAAAGGAAAAATAAAATAAGCACAATGAAAGCAGCAGCCTTGAGATAAAGTTCTAGTAAACTTTCCGCTATTATCTTCTAGGACTGTAGAGTCATTGGAGGTAGTAATAACTCTTTGGATTGGCTGAGCTATTTTTTCCGGGTAGGATGAGAGACACAATGACTTTTGGTTTGTGGGAATAGAATAATATACCTAAGCAAGGTCGCTGTCTTTATAAAGCAAGATGAATTGTGTAAAGTTGAAAAAAAACAAGAGCAAACACATATAAAAAGTACTTCATAATGTAATTCAGCTGATTTCTCAAATTTTACATATTATGTCAAATCGTGACTTTATCTAACTTTATCTATGATGATATTATTGCTTTTAGTGGTTTCTTTTAAATCAGATTTCGCCCCCAAAAAAGACCATGTGCATATATAGAGGGCTCAGCCAGTGGCAGACGTAGTCAATAGTGGGCTATTGTGCAGAAGGGGCTCCCCAGACCCGGAACTGACTTGGAGACCCATTGTCAGTGAGGAGGTTACGTAGTGCTCGTGTAGTGGCACACTTTGCACCTCCCTATGTCAAACCCCATGCCAGCCAAAACCCAAAGATAAATCAAGGCCCAATCACTCAAATTCATAATTGTGGCAGTGTATGTCAGAGGAAGCCACCTTCTACTGCTGCTTAGCCATACCCCCCCAAAAAGCAATATTCATAGTTATCCTATAAAACTTTTTCCCTATAAAGTCAGGACTGTTACCTGGACAGGAAATTTCATAAGTTGTCAGAGAAAACAATGTGGTGTTAAATTACACTGTGAGCTTGCATCAGATATGGCCCTAGACCTGTCCAAAAAGTTGCACATACCTAGGGGCATGAAGGGCATTTAAACAGTAGAATCCTTGGCAATGGTCTAGAGTATTAACAAAAAGGAATAGGCTGTTTTAACAATATACTAACATTGGCAAACCACCACTATAGTGTATATTGGCCATGATTTGACGTTGATGCACTAGGGTGCATTGGAGGCTCGTTTGAAATAAATAGCACACCAAAAATATGTGAAGAGGTGTTAATCCACAGTATTCATTTATGAACTATTGAACTACACTAAATGTAAAGAACCTCACTTTACCATGATCCTTTTTTCAGTCCAGTAACATTGCTCACCCATGTTCAATGACAAACTTTTGAAAGAGCCCCCATTTTTTAATAAGGTGACCACTTGACCTAGTCACCATGGACAAACATAATGAAAGAATGGCCTGACAGATGATTAATGATAGTAATAGGTATTGGCTGTTGTACCTGGGATAAAATACAGCATCTTTTTATTATGAATGACAGTTTTATACTATACAGCCGACCGCTTGACAGCCTTTAAAGACCTCTTTGAGATATCTGGCAATTTCGAATCTCTCTGTAATCGTTACTTTTGTATAAATAAACCTTTGCACTTGAAAACTTGCAGTGACTTAGCTGTGAAAGCCAAAGGAGATTTGGTTTTGTCTTTGCACTCCTTATAAATAATATTTTTCCATTCATCAAAAACGTAAACATTTTTATGAATGTTTTTATTTTCTCTACAAAATTGCTGATTCGACTGAGCCAAATCTGCAAGAAAAATAGGACTGTTTATTATTCCTGCAAAATATGTATGCATTTTGGTGCAAATTACATATATAGGAATAATGTTATGTTAACATGGTTCTACTTTTGATCTGCCTGCATCAACAAAGAACAAAGGTACAAATTTGGAAATTAAAGTACATGGCATCTGCTTTACAGTCTTCTATTAGACTGAACAATACCATAGCACAGCCAACCTCAGCCATAGTAGAGTAGACAGGCTTGGCTTTCTTATGTCAAACCTGCCCCCATGATGAGATGAAGGAAATATATATCGACTCACACATGCAGCACTAGAGGGGGTGGAGGGACCACAGATTAGAAGTAGCACTGGAGAGATGAAGGCTCCATAGGGCGCAGGAGAGGTGAAGAAGGGTAATTTATGATACTTACATTGATCAACATAAATGAAGTACCCTGCAAATATTGAGTTTCTAAAACTCAAAGCAAAGATTGAGTAATTGATATTGATCAACTCCACAATTAACCAAGTGATGTAAATAGAACTCTCCAGTCTCATAAGAGACAGTTGGGGATGGTTAGGAATCACACATCTATTTTCAGATATAAGATAATAAATAAGTAATTATCCACTATTTCTCTTGTCATTTACATAACTAGACTCTTTAAACTCCTGGCATCCAATCTGTGACCCTTTGCTACTATTTTTTTCTCATCAGGCCCCAGAAGTTAGTGATCAGTGTTTTTCTAGGCACTTACTCAGGGACAACAAAGAAAAATATTCATTGCTCTGGTTTCTATTAGCTAAATAAACTGGTTTATTTATTTTGCATTTCCTAAGTATTTCTGTGTTTTTAATTCATTTTACTCTTTTGTGCTTGGGATAAATATCAGAGTGGTGCTTGTAATTTGTTTATGAGGACTGCAAAGGGTCCATGATGGAAGTGAGTTCTAGAAGTCGCATGCACCTATTCTCCTGCAGCACGCCCCCAATCCCCAACCATCATCAAAATCACAACTACAATCTTTGATCATGCATTGCTGCATGGTTGCAGTTTCTTTGTAGCATTACATAAATTAAACATGATGTACAACCCTTTTGTGATAGAGTAAGAATGGTGGATAATCCAAAACCGTCAAAGGTGATGCTATGGCTAAAATGATGTTACCCACAAGGAAAGAACAAGAATATATCTGCTTTTTTGGGGGGAATTTTTAATGACACTTGGATTTACAATTATTTACTGGGGAACCCGATAAGCAGAAATTTTAGAAGCCAAAACTTGCTGAACTACAATTGATGAATTTTGCTTGTAAATGGAAGTCGTTCTTTTATAGGAAGATTTAAAGATCGGAAACACTATTATTATTATTATTATTATTATTAATAAACAGGATTTATATTACGCCAACATATTACGCAGTGCTGTATTTTAAATAGGGGTTGCAAATGACAAACTAATACAGACAGTGACACAGGAGAAGACCCTGCCCTGAAGAGCTTACTATCTAGTAGGTGGGGGAATTTACACACAATAGGAGGGGGATATGTTGTGGTGGGAAGTAATGATGATTTCAAAAGACAGAAGAAGATGGGTAGGCAAGTTTAAATAATGGGTTTTGAATGCTCTTTTAAATGAGCAGAAAGTAGGAGCAAGCCGAATAGGACGAGAAAGACCATTCCAGAGAGTTAGGGCAGCTCTAGAGAAGTCTTGTATCCGTGTGTGTGATGAGGTTATGCGTGAGGAAGTAAGTAGTAGGTCCTTGGAGGAGCGGAGAGAGCGGCTGGGGGAGTATTTTTTTTACCAGGTCAGAAATGTAAGTGGGACAATAACTGTGGAGGGATTTGAAGGCAAAGCACAGGAGCTTGAATTTGATTCTAAGGTGAAATGGAAGCCAGTGTAGAGATCTGGAAAAAGATGCAGCAGAAGAGGAGCGGTGGGAAGGATGGATGAGTCTGGCTGCAGCATTCATAATAGATTGTAGAGGAGAGAGTCGGGTTAGTGGAATACCAGAGGAGGAGGTTACAGTAGTCCAGACGGGAGATGATAAGAGCATGTACAAGGAGTTTGGTGGTCTCAGGGGACAGGTAGGGGCGGATTTTGGAGATATTGCATAGGTGAAAGTGACAGGACCTGGAAATGTTCTGAATATGGGGGGTAAATGAGGGGGCCGAGTCAAAGGCGACACCAAGACAACGTGCCTGAGGGAAGAGCCAAATAACAGTGTTGTTAACAGTTAGGAATATGTCAGGGGGAGATTTGGAATTTGAGGGGGGATGATGAGTTCTTTTTTATCCAGGTTGATTTTCAGAAATCTGTCAGACATCCATGAGGAGATGGCTGACAGGCAGCATGAGACCTTATCCAGGACTGAAGGAGACAGGTCAGGGGTGGACAGATAGATTTGAGTGTCATCAGCATACAGATGGTACTGCCAAACCCAAAGGAGGATATGAGACTACCAAGGTATACAGAGGAAAGAGAACAGGTCCAAGGACTGACCCTTGGGGAACACCAACAGGGAGGAGAGTGGGTGAGGAGGAATTACCATTGAAAGAAACTTGAAAGGAGCAGTCAGACAGATAGGAAGCAAACCAAGAGAGAGCAGTGTCACTGATATCAATGGAGCGCATGATTTGTATTAGAAGGGGGTGATCAACAGTGTCAAAAGCAGAGGAAAGATCAAGGAGAAGGAGCAGGGCAACACTAGTTCCAAAGTGGTAGTTTATTGAGAATTATGGGCTATTAAAGGGGGAATGTTATAGGCATACTAGTTGCTGCAGGATGTTTAACTTAAAGCTAAACCAAAATTCCACTTATCAGGCAAAAAGGCCACCAAAAATTTATTATCAGGCAAAAAGGGTCAGACAATGTCTCTGATGTCTGCAATAATTCCTCCTACCTGCCTGATCAGTCCTGGTATCTGGCAATCACAAATTTCCCTGCACATGCCCTACACAAGTAAATCATCCCAGCCCAGCCAGTCAAGATGGTCCATAAGACTTTACAGGAAGATGGTGGCACCCAGTGAGGGAACAGGGACAGATGAGTAATGCGGTTTTAGTTCCTTTTTGTTCGGCTTTAAAGCCAAGGAGTGTTTTGCTCGAGAAAAGTTTACCACCATTGCAATACAACATTATGACCTCTATCTGTAAGGGTGACATTCTTCCCAATGCCCAGCAGTGTATATGTCACACTTACCTCTTCCTCACTAAAGCGCAGGGCCCTCTTTTCTGCTCATGCAGGCAGTTCTGACTCTGGGTGTCTGCGCTACCAAGCTTTATCAGTTTCGTCCATCCTGCGGCTCAATCAGGAAATAGCCTGTTAATCATCCTTGGCTATTTAGCTAGCTCAGACTCAGCACTCAGCGTTTGTGCAACATGTCTCTACTAATATCAGCCCCCTTGAGCATTTCCTGTACACCTGTTAGCTAATTCAGTGCTTTCCCTGCCCAGTTCCTGTGTTAACCCCTTGTTGCACAGTCTGTTATTTCCTAGCTTCCCTTGTTCTGTTTCAGTGTTCCTCCAGAGGCTCTGGAGACCTGGTTACTGCTTAGACTCTGCACCTTGGCAATTCTCAGGGTCCACACCACTTCTGTGCAAGCCATAGTGGCCCTGTCTCCCCAAGCGTGACAGTAAAAGGCATTCTTCCCACTGACCACCACACTAATCTACTGTGAGCTGTGGATATGGTAATTATAGAAGGGGTTCCCTGAAGACATGAAAGTTATTTAATAGGGTTTCCTCATGTTAAACAGGTCAAGAAACACTGATCTAGATAATAAACTTTGACACCATACCTTTCAGTGGACACATAAACATATCTCAGAATTGATTATGTTTTTAGGATTTTTATGGGTTTATATTGTATGTGATGTTTTATTTTTTTTTTCAGGATTATTCAGTGACGATTGTTGTGCTATACTTTTGTTGAATAGGAAACAGCAGTGAATGTTGGAATCCATTCTGCCTATAGACTGTAAACACTTTTTATGTATCATCTATGGGATGTTACACTTGTTATTTGTATCATATCATGCATTAGGTCATTAAAATTATAATTAATGATGTGGTATATCCGGTGCTAGAATATTACATACTGATTACATAGGGTGTTTGGATATACAGACTTAAGGCTGGTGCCTAAATCTGTTGCTGTATGATGCATTTCATTGTTCATTTACTGAACAATGAATATACAAAACGGAGCAATATACAAAAGAATATACAAATATAATCTAAATATACTATATATATATATATATATATATATAAAACAAAACCCCTTTCCATGTGATGTGAAATAAAAAAAATGTGGTTTTCTATACATTCTCTGATGTATATCCTATTCCTTTTTTTCATTCACAAATAGATAAAAGGCAATCATTTCCTGATGGCCCTAAGCATCAAACTTTTGCAATTCCTGCTTTAAATGTCACTGTCAATTAAGTTTGCTACTTTTTTTTTTTACATTGAAAAGTAAGCTAATTATTATGTTTTTTGCAACATTGGAATGTAATGAACCATTGCTAGAGATCTCACTGTTAATGCAATTCTGCAAATTAAAAGAAAAATGGATAATGTTCTTTGCGTTTCAGTTCAAGAAACATTTACGCTCTGAAAACAGATTATTAGCTGAGAAGGGTGGATTTGGTGACTTCTGAAGTTCAATCATCATCATCATCATTTAAGCATCATCTGAGAGTCATGCAATATCCTGCCCTTTTTACATCTGATAATTAATGCAGAACTTTTGAGTGAATTATTTTTTTTTTTTTTTCAAATCAAATTTTTATTAAAGGTTTTTACTTTTTTAAACAGTACAATAAAAGTAACAATAAAAGAGTACAAGAAAATAAAATAAAAAAACAGATACAAAAGAAAACATGTTAAACAAAATGTAAGAAAGAAAAGAAAAAAAGTAACAATTAAAAAAGGTTTTTAACCATTATAGGGCGGGTTATAGGACTTCATCCAACAACATGAGAAATAGTAGACCATATGCGCCATTGATAATAAAATTTTGAGTGAATTATTTTAAAAAAGAAAGTTTCATTGAGTTTTTCTGTATTAATTTGTAACAATGGACCACTAAAGTGAAAATATTACATTCTGCAGACAATATAGGGCAACACCTGTGATAACAGTATATGAATTCCTTTTTTCCTAATTTCACATGCCTCTATTTATTTTTCTTTATAATTGTATGAAGGCCAAGCTGTAAAGTAAAAGTGACAGAGTTGGGACAAACCACATGCCTTGGGACCAACATATACCTTTTGTAAGCACATGGCCCGGGTTGCTTACATGGGTCAGTTTATATGCATGTGGTTTAAACTATTTCCTAAAAAGAAACAAAATATATTATTGTAACTGTTTGAAAAGCGTTTGCTAATTTAACGTATTTCTCACTTGCATAAAGAGACCCTGTCACCAAAACTGCAGACAAAGAATGCAAAAAATAAATATAAATACATTAAAAAAAAAAAGAATATATAAATCAGCTATTTGAAATGCTTACATGCTGAATTTTCCTTTCTATAATTATAACCTAATTTACCTGCAACATGCCTTTGCCACTTGATATTGGAAAGAACACAAGAACTTTTTGAAGAATGGCATTCCCAGCAGGAATTGTCACCTGGGACTCAAGGCTGCTGTAGTGCTATCCACATACCATGCATACATACATATATATAAATCTTTATGTATATAACCAGAACAATTAATCTATATTTAAACAAGCAGAGAAGACCTCCCTATCCTATATTCCTCTTAGGGAAGATTAATTTCTGCTCTACAAATATTGTTATGAACCAGTTGTATTTACTTCTCCATATTTCATGAAGATTAACATTCCTCCTGGAATAATAATCTTTACAGCACAATTCAGACATTTTGCATATAAATATTTAGTTAACATTGACTTTGAAACTTTATAACCCATCAGTGGTCTTGCTAGGAATAATTTGAGATCTCCTTGGTATCTCATTCCACCAAGTAAATAATTAATAGGACAATTTCTCAAAGTGTATCGAGTCCTTCTCCGGGCCATCAATACTCCTTTAAGATGTCATAGCTTTGTCTGGTTCAATCACATTTCTATATATCCATAAATAAGATAACATAATATTACAGCTTTAACTATAAAAATACACACTGTAAATGAAACTGTAGTACTTACCTAATTAATGGGTGATTAATAAATGTTGATTGATTAGACAAAAAAAGTTTTTTTTTTTAAAGGAGCACATTTTGTGCAACTCTCTCTAAGGTACAGATTGCCAGTAAATTATTATAAAATTGGGTTATGTTCATGTGAGTAATTTTTTACTATACGTTAATGAGCTCTGAAAGTAAAAAAAAAAAAAAAGATTTATTATTAGGAAGTATGGAAAAAACAAGCATAGAGTTTTTGCTTGACGAAAATGAGTTTTGTTAGATTGTGTTAGATTTTATACTTTAAGTCCTTACAACCAGTGCTTTGCTGAGTGGGTTTAAAGACATTGCAGTGAAGCACTAGAAGTACAAACCTGTTCAACTTCTTGGTTTTAAGACCAAGTTGTAAATCTAACAAAATAGTCTTGGGGGTCTCTTTATAAAGCAGTAAATCTGAGATTCTCTGAGAAGTTCCCTGGTGGAGAATCAATTACTGCTATTTAATCGGATGGACCTGGAAGGTTCTCCACCAGAGAATGTTTCAGTGAATATCAGATTCACTGTTTTAAAAAAAGACCCCATAGAGTTATAGGGCATACATACAAAAATAGAATCCTCATAAATTATTGATAAATGAGTTGCCATGTCCTTAAGAGATATTATGGAGATTAGAGGTAAGAAGCCATGAAGCCAATGACGACTCGCCATGTAGTGAAGCAAAAAATTCCCTACTTTTTAGCTCCACTTGGTGAGTAGTCATGGGCCTAATGGCTTTTTTCCCCCAATCTCCCCACAGAGTTATATATAAAATAACTGGTACATTCCTAAACTGTTCCGTTTGATTTGGTTTTGTCTAAGCTTCAATGACCTCCGATCACGAAAGAGTATTTTCGGCTTCTAAAACCAAGTTCAGTCTTCTGGGATTGTGTACCGTTAGCTCATGAGATACAGTCAGTCTTATATTATTCTGTCAAAATGGATCCTTTAATGAGGCATATTAGCACAAGATCAGGTTAAGATCTATCTTTTGTTCTATGGCTCTTTTATTAAAATCAAAGTTACATTTTAAGAATGGCTGATTCTGAGTGCAAAGCTGAAAGTCAAAAAAATTGGTATATCTTGCATTAGCAACATTAACAAGTTAACATTTGCTAAACTACTCAGATCCTCCTTGTAGTCTATTCTACACAACATAAATGCCAACTGATTTGTAATCAAGGTTCAACCATATATTTTTGTACTTAAGATATACCAAAACACTTCTGATTATTTATTATTCCAAATGAGAGCAAACAAGGGAAGATCAATGTTGGAATTTTTGTGCACTTTGAATCTGATAAGACACATCATATTTTCCAAGGATAAGAAATGGGCCCATAATCAAACTCTCCTACCATAGTCATATGTCATAAGCCCGGTCTAAAGCTATTTTTGAGGATAGTGCCCTGGATAATATTTGAACCTGGGACCTAGTGCCCCAGAAAAGATTTAAACCTAAGATGTAGCACGGCAAAGGCATGAGTGTTATCCACTGAGCCAATTGTGCAGGCAAAACTTTTGCTATACTCTAGGAAAGTGTTACTCAACCTTCTTACATAGGAGAACCCTTGAATAAGTTTTCAGGTTTCAGGGAACCCTTGCTATCATTACTATTTCCGAAGCTTACAGTGAATTAGTTTGGTGGTCTGGAGAAAAAATTCTTTTTACACATATATTATTATTAGCCAGTATTTATAGCGCCAAAGTATTATGTTATGTGTTTTACAAAGTCCACTGTCATATAACAAACTGTCCCTCAAAGAGGTTCATAATCTAATGCCATAGTAATATGCCATTAATGTAGTCTAAGGACTATTTTTAGGGAGAGCTGAATTAACCTAACGACATTTGTTTGGGATGTGGGAGGAAACCCATGCAGACACAGGGAGAACATACAAACAACTTGCAGATAAGAGTCCTGGCAGATTAGAGTCCTAACCTGTGCCCTAGTGCTGAAAAGGTCAGGGTGATAACCACTGAGCCAACTATGCTGCCCACAATGCCAAAAAGATAATTGGGGAAAATTTAAATGACCTGAGAAGCACAAATTGCTTATTGATCAAGGAACCCCTTGCAACCTCTGGAGAAACATTGGTTGAGAAACACTGCTCTGGGAGAACATATGCGTTTGACCACTTAAATAAATAATCCAAATCTATGCTTAATTGCTTAAGTCATTAGTATTGTAATGTACCAATATGAAATATTTAGGTTTACACACTCTTTGGTCTAGAGGCTTTTATTGAACAATTCACTGAAGAAAAGGAGAGAAGGTTGGGTACAAGATGCCTAGGTTGGTACTCATGGTCCGGGCGAGTAGGAATTCACACACTATGATGTAGGCAGAATTCCATAATCTATACTTCGAACAAAATCACACAGTGGGACTTTTAAGGCCAATTAGAATCCAGTATAAACCAATAAAACCTTTGTTCGAGTACAAAATAGCAACAACAATAATAGTAGCAGCTGCATAAAAAAATTTGTATATATAGTACATCCAATCTCTCTTCTCCCAGGAAAATATCAACACTAACCTCTGGGCCCCTATTAGACATAGGCACCCTAGCCCCAGTTGGTCAAGAAGGGTCCCACAGCCTCTCCCTGTTCACTCATTCTCCCCTTTCTTTCTGAATCCCCAGAAATGTATGTATTTTCCTAGACCCGTCTCACTGGATGTCAACTTCAGTGATAATACAAAGAGATGAACATTTCTCATCTGGGATTTTTCCCCATCTCTACTTTACATTCAGGAACCTTCCTGGCAACAGGAGAGATGGCCATCCTTGGGGCTAGGGGGTTCAGTGATTTCACTCTAATGTTACCAGACAAAGTATTCTAAAAATGTCTGTATTTCGCTGAACTTGAACTGGAGACACTCTGTCTCAAGCAAAAGGTTTCAAATAATCACTATTAAATTCACATTGAGCTTTCATTTTAATTGCTGTAGTGCATTTAGGCTTGAACTTTTGGATAACTAAACAGGCCATGTTCAAAGTACCTATAGCTGCCGGATTTGTCAAATACAGTAACTTTATTCATAGTGGTAAAGGACTGTTTGTTGTAAATGGAGATCAGAGCTTTCATGTGAATATATGATATCATAAAATGCATTAAAGAAAATATATTTTTGATAAATCTAGCAGCTCCTTAAAACACTGCTACAGGTGCGGCATAAGGAACTGGTAAAAGGTCCATCAGCCAAGAACAAAATATTCCTGGCAAACGAAATGCACTAAAGATCGGCCATACAGTGTTTGGTCAGTGCAATATAATTCCTGCTACTAAGTAGTATATCAACATAGCACAAAATCATTTGCTTCCATATGGTGCTAAAGAGCATTAGTAAGAATAAAATGTAACAAACTCCAACATTCATTAGTCCTGACTCCAGTGTGTGTTCATTGCATTGATCTCAAACACGTAATCAAGAGCAGCTGATTGGAATGCAATAATGGAAAGACCTAACCCATATAATAGTACAGCATTGCAGAGTATGTTGTTGGATCCATGAGATAAATGTAGGATCAATAGCCTGCACAGATGTGAGGCACTGCAGTGGAAAATCTGCAGTTCTGCTGTACAAGAAAGCTATGTCTCGCTGGGTGCAAAAGAAAAAATTGTGGCCAATGTTAAGCTTTAAAATATATCTAAACCACTAAAAATAGGAGGACCTGCCATAAAATAGATAATATAAATGTGCACAGCATTATATGTTATCATATAATATATCTTATTATATATTTATCTTAGACAGTTCTCTTTGTGTTATGTAATGAATGTGATTTATTAAAGGCCTCCAAGACTGGATAAGATACACTTTCATCAGTAAACCTGGGTCATCCAGCAAACCTTGAGTAGGTTCAGTCCAGGATTGCAAACATTTGCTTACAACTAGCAAATGACCTTTAGGAAATCCATTCCAGCTTTGCTGGATCACCCAGCTTCTGTGACGAAAGTGTATCCTCTCCAGCCTTGAAGAGCTTTGATAAATCAGGCCCAATGTGTGCACACTAAGTTCAGCCACTCCAATTGTACTGTTTTTGCCAGTACAATACTGATTTTTCCATTTCTCATCTGGTCAGGAGCACCTGTTATTATATGTGCAGGTTCTCCGAGTTAATCAGCATGCATCTGTGAATGTTGCATGCTTATTGACTGGGCTGCTAAGTGGTGTCATGAATCCCCGCTCCTTGTGTGGTCCATTGCCATTTTTTATCATTTTTATGTTTTTTATTTCCACTGAATGAGTGGCAATATTAGGAAGTATGCCCAGGTATACCATGTTCTGTCTTTGAAATGTTGGAGGGTAAGCACTCCCCACCAATGGCTCCACCGCTGTCCCTTGTTCTACCACTCCATCGTAAGCCTTTCCCACTGGCGGGGATGACATCACTCGTTTTTCCTGCCACTTACAACAGACTTCATACAGATATTGGGAGCTGAAAGTGGTTACAGCAACCCCCTTTTTAACCTGCCGAGCGGTAACCCCCGAGTGTGACTCAGGGTAAAAGAAAGATGCTGAGAGCGGTAACCCCGAGTCACACTCGTGGTAGCTAAAACAGCAAAATAGAATAATAAATCGAGCCTTACCTGATCTGCCGAAATCCTTTTCTGCGATCCCCATCTTCTTGCTTCCTCCGGCTGGTGCCCTCTGCATCAGATGAGTCACCAGGAGTTCCCGATGACGTCGGTGAGTGCAGGTGTTCCGTTCGAGGCATGGTGGGAATTTCAAATCTATTTATTTTGCATTCAATACAAAATAACTGTATTGAATGCAATACATTGGATTTATATGTGTAAAAGCAGTATATTGTCTTTCATGAACATTTTTTCAGTATATTTTAATAGTATGAGTATAATATTTATTTTTAAAAAATATTTTTTATTATTTAATTTATTATTTTGACATGATTTTGTAATGCAAACTTTATTATACTCATTTTTATATATTATACTGTAAAATAAATTTTCATGAAAAACATTGTACCACTTTTAGACATATTAAAACTGGACAGAAATGAACCACCCAGGAGGTTATAAGATTATTTATTTACTTCTGTTTGTATTGCTTTAATGAGATTTACCTTCATTTCCTGCCCTGGTATATCAACCTTTTTACCAAACACGAATAAGTAAGTGAGCCAAAAACAGTTTCATTTGAACTACATTTAGACTTTTCTGAATGAATTAATACAGCACATACATGACTCTACTACTACCAGGTAGGAAGTGAAAGAATTTCTCCAAAATAACCTCCAACTGCAATAAAATCACTTTTTCTAAAACAAGTGTAAATCTTGGGTGAAAGCTATAAAACTTTTGTGAAAAAAAGAAAATCTAGAAATGGAAATCTAGTCCTATAAATGGTTCTATACTGAATCCAGGGCTCAGCCTCATTCGTCTTGACATCAACTATGTTGAATAGTCTGCCCTATAGCAATATTGATAAGGAGCAATACAAATTACAACACTAGAAAACAAATATTAAAAATAAATAGACATCTTAACCCTAATTTGGATCATATATCCATATATATATAAAATTGTATGTATGTATGTGTGTATGTTTCACCATCACTCGAAAACGCATGACATTTCATCCAAACTTGCTATAAATATGACCGAGACTCATGTGAGTGCACCAGTCATCCTTGTACAGCACTGTGCTATATGTCAGAGCTATATTTGGATGTATGTATCTATTTATAAAAAAACAGATGTATGTATGTGTGTGTTGATGTACGTTCCACCATCACTGAAAAACGCATGGAGACATTTCAACCAAACTTGCCAAACCTATGACTGAGACTCATGTGAGTGCACCAGTCATCTTTGTACAGCACTGTGCTATATGTTAGAGCTATATTTGGATGTATGTCACCACTAGGAAACGTATCAACACATTTCAACCAAACTTGCTAGTCATATTACTGAGACTCATGTGCACCGCCATGAGTGTACCGCCAATCTTTATGCAGTGCTGTGCTATATGTCAGAGCTATATTTGGTGATCATTGGGAAACACATAGAGACATTTAAACTAAACTTGCTAGACATATGACACTGCTGATCTTTGTACAGCGCTGTGGTATATCTCCGAGGTATATAAATGTATAACAATAGTGTGTGACTGTGGGGGGACATTAGAGTGTCAGCTCCTCTGTACAGAGACTAATGGGTTAGCTCAGTGTTTCATTGTACAGCACTACATTATATGTCAGAGGTATATAAATCTATATATATAAAATCAGATGTATGTACAGTATGTGTGTATGTATGTATGTATGTATGTTCCACCATCACTCGAAAACGCATGGAGACATTTCAACCAAACTTGCCACACATATCACTGAGACTCATGTGAGTGCAGCAGTCATCTTTGTACAGCGCTGTGCTATATGTCAGAGCTATATTTGTATGTATGTACATATGTGTATATGTCATCACTTGGAAACGCATCAAGACATTTCAACCAAAATTGCTATACTTATGACTCAGACCCATGTGAGTACACTGCTGATCTTTGTACAGCACTGTGGTATATGTCAGAGGTATATAAATGTATAATATTAGTGTGTGACTGTGGGGGGACATTTGAGTGTCAGCTCCTCTGTACAGAGACTGATGGGTGTAGCTCAGTGTTTCATTGTACAGCACTATGGTATATGTCAGAACTATAAAAATCTATACATATAAAATTGGATGTATGTGTGTATGTCATCACTATGAAACGCATGGATACATTTAAACCAAACTTGCTAGACATATGATTTAGACTCATGTGAGTGCACCCCCGATCTTTGTACAGCACTGTGGTATATGTCAGAGGTATATTTGTATGTATGTATGTATGTGTGTATGTATTACCCAGTGACAGTGTGCCTTTTGCTTATTTTTTTACATTTTTACTTTTTTTTGGACACTTTTACAAATTTCTGGCCTGTAATAATGCCTTTGAGAAAAGGTAAGGGAATTGGCCGAGTGCGAACAAAGGCAAAAAAAATGAAACAACACAGTAGACAAGAAAATCACTATGGCTTCATTTGATTCCTATTCCTGTATAATATAGGATTACAATAAATAAATACCCGGGCAACGCCGTGTAATCAGCTAGTATATATATTTATCGTGTGTTACAAAATCTTGTGTTGAGGTTCGGCAAATGTTTATACTCCTGAAGATTGTACGCTGCATCCCCTTTCTGTATAATTTGTTAAACTGTTTTCCTTGAATACAATCTTATTAAATTTAAAAAAAAATAAAAATTACAGGACCGCATAGATAGGGCAGCAAATTAAAGCCACTAAGAAGTAAAAAACCTATTTAAATTTAGAAAAAAAAACTATTGCTAGAAAATGGAAATAACCTCCTCCGCAATGGATTGATGCATTTAAAATGTATTATTTGGTAAAGTAAATGAAATTGGGGGCTAATGATACAGATAATAATAGCTCAGGTAAACCAGCATCATATAAAGCAGAAGCAAGTGACAGATAAATATGATTGATTTATAATTACTGCAATAATAAAAGCAGATTAGTTTTGTCTAGAGATCATTATCTCTCCATTATTACAGGCCAGTGCACAATATGAATTTGTCATTCAGATAATCTTTACAAACAAGTTATGAACAAGGTGACTGCGAGCCGCTCGCTACACGGCACAGAATGAAGCTGCGTTGGGTTATTAAAATTGCTCCTTGTTCTTTTCCTTCCCTCTGCTGCATTTGTCTGTGTAGGGGAGAAAACCTGTGTCACAATTTGGAGCTTGCACGGGGTTCAGGTCTCACCACTACCCACCGCCATGCAAATTGCAAAACACCATTACTGTCACATTGCAGGAAGGGATGTGAGTTACACGCCTTCTCATATGTGAAAGTACCAGTTATCCCACTGCTCATCCCCAGGCAACGGGTCATCAGGAAAGCAAACGTGTTGTAGGTAGCTGTGGGGCCAATAATAAAGTGAACCCATTGCATGTGGCAATGAGGCAAACATTCACTTTAAAGATTAGCAGGGCAGGTAATCTGACATTAAGTTCAGGTGAATTTTTCTAGTGCATGTGTTTTAAGTAAGAGTAATTGATTCACCCCACTTTTTTTCTGCATACTGAGCGCAAATGAAATAGGAATGGTGATCTTGTATCTGATGGCTTGCTATATTTTTATAAATAGGTTTCCTATACCGTCATGGCCTACTGACTTCTAATAGATGTAGGCTGGGTTGTTTCACACTGCAGTCAGCTCACAAGTGAACCTAACCTGATATACGGCATCACTTACTGTTGTGTGTACATCCAGACAAGTGGTCATCCAACATCAAACGTCAAGCTGCCAGTTGCTATTACAAAGTTACCCAGACTGAAAAAAGACTTGTCCATTGAGTGCAACCACTAAGGAAATATACATATCCCAGATAATAACCCTATAGACATTGTTGATCCAGAGGAAGGAAAAAAAACCTTTATAAAGCTTGGTTTAGCTTGTTCGAACAGTGGCAAAAAATTCTTCCCTCCTATTTACTTCTTTTGCATTGGCTTATTCTGTTGGGATTTCTGGTCTGTTCCTTAATTCTTACTATTATACCCCTAATGGGTCTTATTGGTTCCTGGCCTTTCATCCGGTGTCTTAATTTGCTAACTCTATTTGTTTACTATGTTTTCTATGGACACAAGGCATATATATTCAGTAGGCTACATCCCTCATGCAGCGGGGTTTACTTCAGGAATTCAGGTTGTTTATCCACCAAGGTGAATTATCATCTTGCAAGGATGTTTCACTTAGGTTAGTAAAAATGGCGATAATTAAGGTGATAGCTCACCATGGTAAGTGACCTGCCCAAATTCCTTTAGTAAACCAACCCCAATGTTCCCCTCCCTGCTCTGAGCTGCCAGGCTCCTCATGAGCTTCCCCAGCAGCTGTATAACCCTCAGAATACTAGAAGTTGGTCTGTCCACTAAATCTGACAGAACACCGCCACTACTTAAAGGAATTAATTGCAACATGGGGAGGGGGAGTTAGGGCTGAGGATAGGAAGGGCGGAGAAAACATTACTGAGCACTACCACCAGTTTTGGAAAGCCAATGCTAATCTATGGGGACTTACTCGACCAAACTCTACCTAAGGACCACAAGGATAGGAACACATAGTGGCCATACTTTGATGACCCCAAAATCATACTGGGAAGGGTAGAGAAACCACAAAAAAGGAGCATTTAAGGGGCAATAAGGACCACCCAGAGGGGGCACACATGTGCTGCACTGAGGAGAACACATAGGGGCTATATTGAGAAGATACAGGAGCCTCAGTGAGGAAATGCACGGGGGTTGCACTGGAGAACACAGAGGAGCCAGACTGTGTGGGAAACAGGAGGCCCAGACTAAGGAAGACACATGGGGCCAAACTATGGGGGATACAAAGAGATCATACTGAGAGGTACACACAGTACTCCTAATTAGTACCTGACCTGTCAGTTCTTAGGCTATTAACCACAACAACTCACTTACCATTTTGATGGGTGGTTGGTGGGCATTAGTCAAATACCTTGAACTGCCCTGTGACTTCTCCAGAGTAGAATGAGGCCAGGACCTTTGTCAGATTCCATTGCTGGTATCCAAGTTGCACATTTTCCCTTTAATTTCTATCTGATGAAACCGTTGACATCATGAAAGTAAAAGAGGGGAAATATCCCTAAATGAAACTCCCTAATAGCAGTGAAACCCAGTATGGGTTCCAATCCATCTCCACTTTATTCCAAACCAAAAAAAGGAAAATTCACCTGACATGCCCTTAAAATTTTCCATTGAGTGTCAGCCTATTAGCAAAGTCCTTTGAGTAAATTTTGTATAGTTTTATTTTCCTTGTGATGAATGTAACACCGCGATCATAGAACTTCGTCATACTCTATCTATAACATGACAGGAGGACCTACAGAGATAATAATAATACTATGTATCATCCGCTGTCACCAATACAGAAAAGCGTATCACAAAGGAAAGTGCGCCAGGGGAAGACATTTAGTCAGTTTAAAGTTGAAGCTGTTGAACACACCATGGACATCTCAAACCGCTGTAATATCCCACTTGGTAGACCTGCTGGGGAGTTTCCTAAGAATGATGTTGCCTACTACAATTTTATAGCATTTGAAACGGTGTCCCTAGGCATTCACGCTGACACTCTGTAGATAAAGTACAGCTTAGAGAAAAAAAAATAAGACAGCATAGATTTATATCTGCTAAGCTTCCTGGTGGACATTATAAAGATACAGACTTTGCAATCTTGAGTCTTCATTTTTATTTCTCGATGGATTGTAAAAATTATTTTGGATAATGATGTGCACCCATTTTTAGAAATGATTTAGGAAGACAGGTCTGTTTTATTCTTTGCATTGACAATATGAAGACATTTCTGCTTTCTACAAGCTGGGTGCTGAGTTGAAAAAGTCTGGACCAGAATTTAGAATTTAGAATGTTCCATATTGATAACTGGATAGTAAACCCAGCTGTTTTTTATTCTGTAAAATTATATGCTATTCTTTATAAAAAGTGCAAAGAATAAAGCTTTTGTTCATAGAAGGACCATAATTTCCCTAAACTTAAGGAAAAAGTTTACCTGCACAAGTGTTATTGCTTGTAGACCTTTAATTCTTGCCCAGCAATGGCGGAAAGATAGGAAATACAAAGAGTAGTGATGTCCCTGCAACAACTTGACACATCCCCTGTTTTGTCTGAACTACAGACATGCAATCAGCAGCTTAAAGCTTACAGTGGGTAAAAAAAAAGAACCCCCCCCCCCCCCTTCTTTAAAATAATCACATTTTATTGCTTTGCAGCCTGAAATAATAACTAACAAAAACAATCAATTTTCTGAATGTATTTATTCAATGGCATTTAAATCATACAGATGGAAGAAATAATAGCATCAGTTCTGAAAACAAAAGTTAAAAATAAAAATAAAAATCTAGAAATACTAAGATGGATAAAAGATCACCCCCACCACCCCCATGTCAGTACTCCACTGTCTTCTCCAGTAAACCACTGGATACTTCTCCACCAACTGTGCACATCTAGACTATAAAATAATAGCCCTCTCTTTTTTTGAAAAACTGCTCATGGTCAGTCCAATTGGTCATTCTTTTCCATACCCATTGTTACTAAAGTTTACTGATTGCATTGGTGTAGTGTTGACATGACAAGGGGACGTTACAAGTACAGACACCACTGTGTTTACAGAGCAAACTGTCTTGAGGTTTTTAACACAGTCAAACCCTAGAAATACCTTTCATGTCTTCAGGGAACCCTGGCTATATTTAGTATGTTCACAGCTCACAGTATATTACTGTGACGTGGTGGTCACTGGGAAGAATCCCTCTTACATTGCTGGCCAGTGGTAAGAATTTCACCCTTTAGGAAAAAAAAAACGGTGTTAGGAACCTATAGCAATCTTTGGGGAAACCACTGAACCCTGGTTGAGAAACATTGACAGAGAGTAGCAGTCTGTCCATGCAGTTTTATGCATATCCATTGGATCTTCTGGCCGGTGTTAAGGGAAAAAAAAAGTTTATAAAATAGGAACAAATGGATAAATGTGACAATATGCAGAAACCAAATAGCATCAATTTAACCACCCCTAAATAATTCCTGCTCCCTTGTTCCTAAACCATTAACTACCACCATCAAAAATGTTTCCTCTTCCCAAGAAAAAACTCCTCCTCCCTCAGCAAACCTGCCCAACCAAAAAAAAATGAAAATACCTCCTCTTCACCCAACAAAGATCTGCTCACCCTGTTCAAAGTTCAAATTCATTCAAACGTAGAATTTTGAGGGGTATTTCAGACCTGAAGGTGATTGCAGCATTCTACCACAGAATCAACCATGCTCCCAACTTTTCCCTCCAACCGAATAAGAACAGTTCAGAATCATTTTGTCCAGTCGTTTGCATGCAGTTGCAGTTGAGGTGTATTGTGGAGCAGTGACAAGTAGCTTCTGGTTGCGTGTAGGGATGAGCGAGTGAGCTTTTAAAACTCGATCTCACAGCGAATTCAGCCATTCTCACTTACCGAAATTGTAAGCGAGAACGGCCGGTGTAAATTCGCCAAACGAGATCAAATTTAAAAAAAAATATTGCGGGCTGTGCTGATCAATGAATGCAGCCACAATTGAACAAGTCTCCCCATTCAAAACCTTTAGTGCTCTCTGATTGGCTGAGGAAAGCTTTTTAATTAACCTCTAGTGCCTGGGGATCGCAATGGAACTGCAAATGAACTCTCAATGTAATTTCTCCATTGAGAGTTCATCTGCAGTTCAGTTTCCACAGTCACCGGGGTGATAAGTACAGCCTGGTGACCATGGGAAATTCAAGGTTCAGTTTCCATGGTCACCAGGCTGTACTTATCAGCCCGGTGACTGTGGGAATTGAACTGCAGATGAACTCCCAATTGAGAAACTCCATTGAGAGTTCATCTGCAGTTCCACTGCGATTAATTACCCTCTAGTGCCAGGGATTGTAATGATTTTCTCGATCTTCCGATGATTTTGTGAAATCGATTCGCCAAAATTTTGCGGACCCATTAGAAGTTTTAGGAAATTTTCACGAGAATGCTAGAGGCTGCCTTTCTGGTTGTGTGGTTTCTTTTTCTCGCACCCTTACCTCAACTGAACTCAACTGCATGATAAAGTGGTTGTCAAACGTTGCAGTTGATAGCGTAGTAGAAGGGTGGCTGGGAATGTATAACAGTGAGGTTTTCAGCTCTGAAAAAGGCCTAACTTTTCCATGACCCCAACAAGCTATAAGCTTGTTTGGGTTTGTAATGCTTAAGTATTCGGGGCTGATAAAGCCAGACAACTAGCATGGGATGGGGGTACATGTGGTGGTAGAGGACATAGAAGGTAGCACCAGGGTTTGGAGGAGACATGTAGTGCCTAAAGTTGTGCAGCTACAGTTGGGTTTTAAAAATGTGCTGCCGTGAAATTCCCCATGTTGTGTATTTGACTCCTCATTCTGATTTCAGCTCACACTACTCATGTTAATGCAACCTTTTCATTACACATCACAGGCTTTTTTTTCTAAATTCGTCCAATAATGTTTGCCTATTATTATTCATACTTTCAGTTCCCCTTAGATTACCCAAACACAGATCTCATGCAATCTCTTTATTATTGCTCAAAGGTCTTTCTTGTTACCCAGTCAATCCATGGTACATTTAATCATCAAGAGAATTGTAAAACATCTATTTGTAATATGAAAACTTACCTGTTCCCAAAGTTCTCTTCATTTTGTCTTCTTTTGAAACTGTAAATTCTCGCTTCCCAACTTGCTCAAGTCTGTCCACAGAGAGATTTGTAAATGCTCTGATAATGTTTAAAAACTCTGACAAACATAAAAATGTCGAACCAGAGGTTCCAACTCAATCTTCCTGCTGACAAATACATTTAAAACCAAGGTCCAATAGTTAAAAATTAGCGCTCACACAAAGGTTCTAGTCTCTGACCTCTCTTTATACCATAGAGATACAACATTTTCATTAGTGACTGTGTAATACAATATTTCTGCACCAAAACATTTGCCAATGCCAATGAAAATGCAAAAAGAATGAAAAAGAATATATATATACAGTTGACATTCAAAAATTTGGCCATCGATAGTCCGGATCCTTCAGTTTTCTGACATGGATTTCGGAGAGCACTTTCAAATTTACAGTTTTGTGGAGATGCCGATTATATTTTGATGGTGCTGTACTCCAGAATCAGCTGTTAGGCCTTGCATTCCCTTCCCAAATTTAAGCTGTTCCTGTTGCTGAGGATGCTGTTACTGTCAGTCATGAAGATAATTGTACTGACAGCCCATGCTATTTAGCTTCTTTTTGAGGGTAAAGTAATGATTAAAATTCTGAGGCATTATTTTGTTAAGTTGAACTCAAATTCTGTAAAACTGTTTTATTTAGTTGGTAAACATTAAAATTAATTTGCTTTTCAGTTTAGTGTCGTTTCATTTAGTGTTATTTTATTTTTGATGTACACAGCATATATAACCTTCAAAAATCAGGAATTTTAGAAAACCCTCAGGTCCCGAAGGTTGCCAAATTTTCGAATGCGAACCGGTATATAACTCTATAAATTGATTTTACTGTGTGCAAGGGTTTTCTAAAAACATTTATGTATTGGTGTATTACAATAGATCTAGGCCCAACTACCTTTAACATGCTAATGTGATCCCACAGTTTATCATTAATATTATTATTCAGTATTTATCATTATATTTAATGATTCAGTCCCCCATTTATATCATATGTATGTGAAAAGGTCTGTGAGTTACAATAAACCATATGTTTCCAGACAATACGCACCTGACCTCCAATCACCTCGGTCCACAGAATGTGTCCCTACAATAAAGGGCTAGTTTGTAGTGTTTGTCTATCAAGGCCAATGTTCCCAGTCTTACCCTGTGTGCAGCTGACATTGGAGAAGCTCCTACTCCTCCTGTGAATGAGCCTACTCCTTCATCTACAGCTGTAAGAGGAACTCTTATGTGCAGGAAAAAAGCAACCAATCAAAGGCTTGTGAACATGATTTTTTAAGTTAAGATTGAATTTCTGATCCAATAAAAAGGTCAAATTGGAAATATTCCTGAAAGGAAATTAGAAGCTAGATGATTGTTAACAGCTGATTTGGGGTTTCCCATCAAACATAGACAGATCAGAAAATTGGTATACATCAAACCAAAATGAACAGGTAGAGTTGTGTTTAAATAATTGCTAAACAAAAAGCAATTTCTGATCGCTTCAGATCAAGCAAAAGGCTTAATAATATACAACTGTATGCAGAATTTCAGGGCTTATGACTGATGTTTACTGAACAAATTGGCCAGTGGTAGTGATGGTGTTCGAATTCGGGTTGTCCTTATATTCAGCCCGAATATGGCTGTTCGAATTCGGATAGACCTGACCCGAAAAACACGGGATTCGACTTTGCAAATTCATATGTAAAAAAAATGTGTTAAAAAAAAGAGGCTTTAAGTAATTTATTGAATGTGTGTGATTTGT
Source organism: Pyxicephalus adspersus (assembly GCF_032062135.1). Lineage (NCBI taxonomy): Eukaryota > Metazoa > Chordata > Amphibia > Anura > Pyxicephalidae > Pyxicephalus > Pyxicephalus adspersus. The sequence goes on along the minus strand of NC_092865.1, from coordinate 14,129,933 downwards.
GTAACTAACTTTTATTTTTTTAAAGGTTATCCCACAATGACAGGATGATTCCCACGGCTGACAGGATGATTCCCACGGCACTAGAGGTTAAATGGGGACAAGTCTCCCCATTCATCACTTCTGGTGCTCTGTGATTGGCTGACAAAAGGTAAACCCTGATGACAGCTCAAGCGTCATCAGAATTTTTCTTTCCCCAGCCAATCATAGAGCACTAGAGATGAATGAATGGGGAGACTTGACCCAATTTAGCCTCCAGTGCCCGGGGATCCCATGGGACTCCTGTGTTCTTGAACAGAGAATCTATATCCAAGAACACATACTATAGTTACGCTAGGGCTTCAAGAGCAATCAGGGGATTGTCAGCTCTGCTCTCCTGATTGCTCATGCAGTTCTACACAGTCCCGAAAAATAATCAGAATTTTCCCCCTATTGACTTTAATGGTGGTCTAATTTGAAGTTAGATCACCCAAACAATATCCCCCTATTCGATCGAATAGCTGTCAAATCGAATAGTGAGATATTCGACCAACACTAGTCAGTGGAATACAAAATTATCAAAGAATTTTCTTGTGTGAATTAGGTCTGTATGCTATTATTTCTATGCCCTGAGCCAGGGAGCAGAAGAAATGCTCCTGAGCCCAGCACTAGCCCTATTCACATATACTGCAAGTTGTGGTTAAGAGACGTTCTGCACACAGTCTCATTTATCAAATATATTTGATGTAGTGGCCTGGAAATGTTACATATTTGAAAAATTTTAGCCTTCCTTTACTTTTAATTTTGATTTGCCCATTAAAACCCTTACCAAGTTACTTCTAAGTATGTAGGAATACACAAATATCCAACAGCAATTGGCCTATTTCAGCCAAAATCTGAGCTGCCATATTACGTGTGTAGCACCACCATGAGATAAACTCCGGCATAACAGCAAAATCCCTAAACTACAATGTGACTATAATAATTTAGTAAAATTTTAGTTGTAGGAAAAAAAATATCACAAGAACCTGCTGCTTATCTGTGATGCAGAGAAGGAGCCGGGGAATTTTTGTTCAAGTTGGAGAACCATCTTTGATTTGGAACACAGCAAATCAACATTCTGCATTATGAGCAGATGTTGTATTTTAAAATACTTTGAAACCTACAGCGTGACAGTGTGAACATCTTTAAAAAAATACATCACAAACTTGATGAGCTGACATTCTTACTATAGGCAGTGCAAATGAATTATGTGACAACTTCATCTGAGAAAAAAAATGGTGCAATTTTGCAGCACAGGTCAAGTGTGCAAAGGTTTTAATGAATTCTAAAATACTGTAATTTTAATTAGCATTCAGCAGATAACAACCTGCAGTCTTAAATATGTTTCAGCTGCCTGTTTTCATAAGGAAAGAAAAGTCTTTGAGTGAAAAAAAGAAAAAAAAATTCAATTAATGCTAAGCATTTCGGGAGATAATTGTACAGACATGAATTTAATATGGTCAAATAATTAAGCACAGAAAATAGATCAATAAAAATCAAGATGCACTCCCACGTGAGCAAATTAAGGAAATATACTGTACCTTCAATCAAACATTATCCTTGGAATAAAAGCCTTTCGGGATCGTGCGCTTGAGAGTGCCAGGGGAACGGATAATGGATTGAGAATGCTTAGGAAAAAAAAACTGCTTTACATTAAAAAGGCGAATAGAAAGCTAGGAAAATAGTTTTAGACAGTGGAAAATTGTAAAAATGTGTACAACAGAAGGCTGAAAACAAGATTGGCCAGTATTTCCTCTCTATATTTAATAGCGGAATTCCGAAAGCTCAACGTCTCCTGCTAGGTCAAGTGGGGGTCGGCTGTGCAGGCATCGATGTTATAGGGTGATGTGGATTATATACAGAGGTGAGACCCTTTCAAGTGAGTGGAACGTTTAGGACAATGAAGCTTGCTGTTGTAGCTACTGGGAAATCTTATTCAATCTTTACTGATACAACAACATACAAAAACGAGTTCAAAGAGAGTGCTGATTCTGTTTGTGTTTTTATTACGAAAAAAAATGATAGGACTTGTAGTTGATATTGATACATTATTGGTATATTACTATTATCATTAATATTAAACTGCATTTATATAGTGCCAACATTACGCATTGCTGTACATTAAATAGGGATTGCAAATGATAAACAGATAGGAACAATGGCACAGGAGAAGGAGAGGACCCTGACCAAAAAGCTTACAATCTAAGACTTAGAAAAAAAATCCCCCTTCAAATTATTCACATTTTGTTGATTTACAGCGTGAAATGAATATACGTTAAAAATAATTTCCCAACTGTATTTATTCAATTTAACTTAATGCAACTCAATGCAACATTCAAGTGAAAGATATAATAGCATCATGTTCAGAAAACAATATACTTGTAAACTCATTCAGGTGTAACTAATCACCTTCTCCTTTGCACACCAAGCTGGGTAATTGGCTTCCACCATCAGTTGTAATCATTCTGATTAGTTCAGCATAAAAACAGCTATTCCTGGAGCATTCCAGTGCTTGGTGGTGCAAATAAAAGGAAACAATAAACTCAACAATCATCAAGTAGTGAACAGGCAGAGATAGACACTAGTGATGAGCGAGAATGCCTCTGACATTCTCGCGAAAATTTCCTTGAACTTTGGATGGGTCCGCGAAATTTCGGCTAAGTGATTTTGCGGACCCATTGGAAGATCGAGGAAATCATTACAGGAGGAGTACCGCAGCTGCAATGCAGCCATGGGAATCCTCCTGTGCGTGATCCCCGGGCATTAGAAGTTAAATGAGGGCAAGCCCTCATTTAACCTCTAGTGCCCGAGGAGGCAGAAGGAGTCCCGGAGCCGCATTTATGAATGCACCCATGGGAATCCTCCTGTGTGCTATCCCCGGGCACTAGAGGTTAAATGAGGAAAATGAGGACTTGCCCTCATTTAACCTCTGAGGATGGCACACAGGAGGCTTCTCACGGCTGCTTTCATGAATGTAGCCACAGTCCTCCTGTTAGTGTGAGACCCACGGCTGTGCTCATGAATGAATGCAGCCGTGGGAATCATCACAGGATGATTCCCACGGCTGCATTCATTCATGATGAGCACAGCCACGGGACTTCTGTGTTCTTGGATAGAGAATCTCTTGCAGGTCCCAAAAAAGATCGAATTTTAAAATTTTGCTCGCTCATCCCTAATAGACGCCATTAGGGACATTTTTCAAAACAGGGTTTTTTTAGGTACCGAACATTCAACTAAAATAAATAGTCACAATTTTAACAAAAATCAATAGATCTAAAAAAATCAACAAGTTTTCTAAAATACATAATCAGATGTCCTTTATTCAAATCACCTAAATGAAAAAACACAATATTTGCATAACCATTTGGTTCTTGACAAATCAGAAGAACATTCCCAAGGAAAATTAGCTTACAAAGATTGGAGACAAGTAGGAGCTGAGTGGAGGAACCACCTTACAAGCGTGGGAGAGGTGACTTTGCTGTTCATCTGTAGAAGAAACCTCATTCCCCCGTGGAATTCAAAAACTACATTGAAACTTTCTAAACACAATTTGGTTGATAAATAAACACGAGGTCTTTTATCTCAAGAAGACTTGTTGTTTTTAGATCTTTTTAAAAATAAATTCTGATTTTATTTATTTTTTGATAGCTAAAAAACCCTAAAATAATTGTAATGACTTGAAGATTGCAATCTACCAATGGTCAGCATCCTGTTTGACTGAACTGAAAAGTTCTGATCCTGTATTTCTTTTGTCATTTTTTTTCTTTTTACTGTTGTTTCCTCATTTACTGTTAAAAAAGGAAATACTCAGACCAGATATCCTGGCACCACAACCATTCAAATCCACTAAAAATCGCCTTTCTTCCCAATTTTAATGCTTATTTTGAACATTAAAAGGTCGTCTTGGCCATGTTTACTTTCTAAAAGCATTGACTTGCTGTCATGTGATTGGCAGCAATCCTAGAGGGGTAGAGATCAGTATATTAAGAATGTCAGAGAGTGTCAGATTCTGCAGTGCACACATTTGGTCTGGTTTATTAATATTTTCCAAGATTGGAGAAGTTAGACTATCATGGGAGAACCGGCGATTCAGCAAACCTGGAATGGATTTCCTTAGAATCATTTGCTTTTATTTGACAAATCCTGGACCAGATTCATTCGAGATTTGTTGGATCCCCCAGTTTCCCCCATGATAGTCTATCTTGTCCAGTCTGGGAGAGCTTTAATACACAGACCCATTGTCCTAACTGCCACTGGAAGCAAAAAAAGTAAAAGTGCTACTTGTCAGTTTTTACGCAATATTATCTATTCTATTGCCTATCTATTGTTATCCATTTTCCCTCAATTATTTACTACATTTTAGTTTGCCCAAGGTTATACTTTAATTTATAATATGTCTTGAAATAATAATTTTGTTACCCAATTAGTTACCCAATTAATCAGTAAACCTAATTGCAGTTTATCTTAATATTTATTGTCATTATAACTTAGGATATTAAAAGCAAAAGATGGCATGATATTTTCCTGCAAATAAATGTGACATATTCCATAAAGGTGCACTAATTGTGAAAGTAACGTCTTAGAGATATTTATAATCCACTAATTGCTGCCAGAGTTAGAGGTCATTCATAAAGCCATTTAACAAAGGTCCAAATGGTATAGAAAATATCACACTGAGCCTTATTATGCCGTGTAAATGTATTAATTTTGTAATTTAATATTTATTGTCATCTGTTATCATGCAGATCTTTAACGATTTACTTGCCTCAATAAATCCTTGTTATCTGTTTAATTAGATCTACATTATAGATACAGATGAGCTGTCTGATTTGGTAAATTCGCATGACTTGAATTAAATTGAGAATTTGTGACGGTTTGCAGTGTGATTTAGTACAGAGAGTAGAGCAGACCTGTCATATGATGAGGGAAAAACAAAGTTTGTAAATGAGATTTCAACAGCCGGCATTTAATTCAGCTTACCTTATGGTTGATTGAATGATAATGAATAGCTGGGGAAAAGTGGAATGTGAAATGTGTAGCTGGTAAGAGATGAAAAATACTTCTTTTTTGTAGGCTGTTGCAAAAGAAATAAAGGGAAACCTGTATTTTTTTTACATTCACTTTGATCCAGCTGCAAGCTGTGCTTTCTAGTGGTTTGCCCTATATGGCCTCTTCTGGCATCCCATGATTGAAAGGATGTCCATTTGTGCCTCATTTTTCCATTTGTTCTTTTGGTTTGCCCTATATGGCCTTTCCTGGCATCCCATGATTATATGGATGCCCATTTGTGCCCTTTATTTCCAATATTTTTTTTCTTCAGGATTTCCCTATATGGTCTCTCCCAGCCTTGTATGATTGTACAGCTGCCCATGTGTTCCCCTTTTTTCACATTTGTTCCTCTTTCTGGTTTGACCTATATGGCCTCTTCTGGCATCCAAAAATTGGAAGGATGGTGTCCTATTTCCTATTTGTGTTTCCTTTTGGATTTCCCTCTATGGTCTCTCCCAGCGTCCCATGATTGTATGGTTGCCCAAGTGCTCCTCCTATTTCCCATTTGTGTTTTTTTCTGGTTTGCCCTTTTTGTTTTTTCAAGCATCCCATGATTGTATGACTACCCATTTGTGCCTCTTATTTCCCATTTGTTCTTCTTTCTGATTCGCCCTTTATGCCCTCTCCCAGCATCCAACAATTGTAAGGTTGCCCATTTGTGCATCTTATTTCCTATTTTTGCTTTCTTTTGGTTTGCCCTATTTGGCCCTTCCTGGCATCCCATGTATGTACAGCTGCCCATTTGTGCCTCCTATTTCCCATTTGTGCTGTCTTCTAGTTCATCCTATTATATGCCCTCTTCCAGCATCCCATGATTTTATAGTTGCCCATGTGTGTTTCTTAATTCCCATTTTGTGCTTTCTTCCTATTTACCCTATTATATGCCCCCCACCGACCTACTATTATTGGATGGTAAGGCAAACTCAATGTCAGGTAGGAAGGCATGGGAAATAGAATTGGGCTTTTAATTTCTAGAGAACAGTTTAATAGTGTTTTGAGTTTTTGAGTCAATCTACCAAAACATAAAAAAGCTGCACCTAGAGCTACTTGAAAGTTGATCAAGTGGTGCTTGAAATTGAGTAAGTGGTCCTGTGAGAATTTGAGAAAATGTACTGGAAACAGTAACAATCATGTAATGACTGCTGTTTTGAGCTTCCACTTCAAACCAGAGCTAGGTCATATAAAGTTAGTATTGAAGAGTTGCTAATGGAACTGGCTAGTTGATCTCAAATGTAACAATGTAACAAATGTAACAATCAACCTTTACTATCTAATAGATATTACTCAACACTGGTGTGTAGGACTCTACTGTGCAAGACTGACCTCATTACTGAACTCGAAATTGAGAGCAAGCTTTAAAGGTGCGTACACACTTCCAATTTTTATCGTTCAAAACGAACGACGAACGATCGATTGGGCAAAAATCGTTCGTAAAAAAAGTAACCAACGACGCCGACGAATGAGGAAAGTCGTTGGAAACGAACGACCGGACCGGCGGATCAGATTGGACGACGATCGTTGAACATCGTTCGTGTGTACGGTCGTTCGTTTATCGTCCATGATCTGAGCATGCGTAATGAACGAACGTTCGTTCACTTTCCTGTCCTGCACATAGTTCCTCTATCGCTCAAAGGATCGTATCTATTGTGTGTACAATATCTACGAACGATCGTGTCGTTATCTCTATGTGCAGGATCGGTGCTATACTATCGTTCGTAGATATCGTGCAGGATCGTTCGTCGTTCGTTTTCCAACGATAATATTTGGAAGTGTGTACGTAGCTTAAGCCTGGTCTGATGAGAATGAGGGCTTGTTTACTGACTTATACCCTGGATAGAGATTGGTCTGTCAATATGTTCATTCCTGTCCATGCCTTGAATTATACCTGTGCATTGTTTGGACCCATATTTTCTGTTTCTATCCTAACAATGGGCCTGTAATCTTTGACATTGTCCTTCATTGCTCTGTTTACTTACCTGGAACTCGGACTTTGAGGTTTTGTTTTACTAAAGTTTCTAAGCATTAGGGATTCAGTCTCCAAAGCCAAGAGGAACCCGAACATAAATTGCCTATGCTACATCTTAATGAGAGCCCTTTCTAGATGGAAAAAGCACCAACACTTATTGGTAGTGTGGGAGCTTGCTGATCCTTTCTTCTCCCTTACTCATTTTTCTAGAAGCCCATCAACATGGCCAGCTGGCCCACTTTTGTTTTAAAAGCTATACCTATTGAAGTGACTTGTTGGAGTTGAAAGATAAAACTTTTTACATAACATCTCCTTTATTACAAATAAAAAAGTCATTTTTTTAGTACTCCATGTTACATTTGTGTATGTATTCATACTCTGTCTATATTGTCACAGACCTTTTTCCAGTTTAATGTCATAGACACAGCCTAATTTTAAGCTTTTATGCCAACTCTTTCTAGGATGCTGGATCGCATCATTGCAATATTTGGCCACCATGGCATTTATAAAGTAAACCCTGGGGACTCAGAAGGCACTATGACCAGCAGGTACAAAGGTACCTATCTAAATATAATGGGGAATACTTTTGCCAGACCCAGCTGTTTCCATATTGTTGTAACTGTTAGTAGTTCCCTAGGGCATAACTGCCAAGAGAAAAGTCTGAGAGATGTAACTTGAATGAGCTAAAACACCATCTCACTTATCAAGGAGAATGTGTCTGGCTGATGAATTTATTGAATCATTTGCCTAAAAATAAAATAATGCTTTTAAATGTTTTGTCTCAATTGGTTAATGAGAATCTCACCTTGACATTTGCAGGGGACTTCTCAAAGGCATTGGGATGTTTACGAGCAGGTAATGGAGAATTTTACCATTCTGCTTTTGTATCCAGCTTGTCCTATATTGCATACTAGATTGTTAGCATTGTAGCTTAACCCCAGTTGGTTCAATTTCCATTCACACATAGTGGGTGATTTATTAAAGCAATGTAGGCTGTTCACTTACCATACTTACTACCTTAGTGAATGTGGTGATAGTTTGCAAAGAATGCCAAATCACAAACAAGAAAATCTAAAGAAACATCATTTTGCTTGCACATGATTGTATGGTTGTCATATTCACTAAGCTAAGTGATGTAACCCTTTAATTTACATTGTTAAGTGAATAGCCTACAGTCTCCCCCCGTCTCCATGGACTTTACATACTATGAGCATGGTTGTATCAGTTTTATTCTGGTTTCTTCCTTTAGCATAGTTGAAGGAAACTGATTTAAATTGTATGACTGTAGTAAGGAAACAACAAAAATAATGAACACATTTCATACAGTTTATTTGGCACGGCTGTCATTAAAGTAAGCCTGTCACAATAATGGTCAATCTACACTGAGCATATGAGAAGCAAATAAATACACATAAAAAATGAAATTAAACAGAAAACCTCAAGTTTTAAAGTTAAAGTAGACACTGATCATGCCTCTGCTATTCTATTTGAATTCATTATTGTGATGGGCACCTTTGATCACCAATAGGGAAGCTCTGGGGACAAAAGGGTCCCAGGTACAAAAGAAGTGAAGATTTGCTTGTAACTTAAACCGCCTGCATCACTGATTGAGGTAACCTATGCTTATGCAATATTAAATGATACGGTCATGTTGGATTGCCAGAGTTTGGGAAAAGAGTCGGTGCCCTCCTCAGGAATAAAGAAGTGTTTCTTGTTATTTTCTGTGTTTGCTTATTCACCAGGGTTGTGTTGATTGCCCCCAACCTGCTATTGTTGAGATGTAGAAAGAAGCAATATCTTATTTATGAATATTTATCCATCCTAGCCAATCATTGATAGTTTTGTTCAGTAGTGTGAGCGAAGAGAATGTGATGAATGTTACAGACAACTTAAAAGAAGGCCACTTTTTTTTCCTTTTTGGGCTCCAGAAGGCACTTGTTGTAAATATCTGCTTGATTGATGTTGCCTTGCTGGAGGACATCCTCCCTCAACACTCTTAGTGATTAGAATCGTAGGGATTAGAATGATGCCAGGTCTTGCAGAGTCATAGCTCTGACTTGACTGCCAAGACTACTAATGTTCCAGGGAAAGGCAAACACCTGATACACTTTATTGGGGTATGGAAAGGGGGACTCATTCTGCTATATATGCAATACAAATTTCCTGGCACCTTTTTCCAGTATCCTGTAGTGCTACACAAGTTGACTTTAAGTGACCTAATAAAGGGGTTGTTTTACAAGAGTATTTTCATACAGAAGTTCTTCTTTCAATATCACTTAACTTTATTGGCCAATGAATTATTAGACTAGTGGGCGAGCACCATCTATGTTAGTAAAGTTCATAAAAGGATATCTGCATCATGGTGACACAACACAAGACTGTGAGCTCCACCACCAATATTACTCATTTTTAAGCCATTTAAAGTCTTTAAACCTAAGCCCCAGCAAAAAAAAAAAAATTCCTCAATCTACTACATAGTTACATGATTGGTTAGGTTGAAGACCTAAGTCCATCAAGTTCAACCACTAGTAAAATTAACATATCCCAGATGAAAACCCTATAGACATAGTTGATCCAGAGGAAGGCAAAAAAACTGTAGTTCAATTTTCTCAAACAGGGGAAAAAAATTACTTCTTGATTTGTGAGGCAATCCCTGGATCATCAGTCTCTGTTATCCTTACTTTAAAACTTTAATACCCAGATACAGTATTTGATTCTCTTAAATCAAGCTATTGTACTTGCTAAAACTGCTTCCTGGGGGAGCCTATTCCACATTTTCACAGACCTAATTGAATAATCCCTTCCTTATCTGGAGATTAAACTTCATTTTCTCCAAATGCAAAGAGTACCCTTTTGGCCTTTGTAACAATCTTAAAGTGAATAGTTGGGAAGTGAGTTCTCTATATGGACCATTTAAATATTTATACAGGGTGATCATATCCCCCCTTAAACCTCTCTTCTCAATGGAGAATAGATTCAGTTCAGCTAATCTCCCCTCATAGATAAGCTCCTCCATTCCTTATAAGTAGGTGTGGTTAGACTCCTCTTGTGTTTGAAACCCTATTTTTTTAGCCACCCCCTACACAGAAACAAACTTTATCTTGATTTAGGTGGAACTTTGAGACAAACTCCATCTATCCACACCATTATTCTAAGGATTGTTTTAATATTAAGGTAATTAAACTGAGGTCATTCATAGTTTATCATCCATTTTCCCTATCTACATCATACTTTAACATCAAGAATCAATCACTATATGTCTATACCCCCTGAAGAAGCTAATAGACGATTGGGCTACCAGACATTAAACTATTGATATAGTTAGGTATTTACTATCGTACAATGGATTAGTGTTTTTGCTGTCTAGTATGACTACCCTAACATCATGGCATTTAATGGGAGTTGGTAACCTTGATTATATCTATGTATTGCCTTATGTAAACTTCATGTTGCAGTACCTAAATTCATTTTTATTTAAAAAAGGCACTTAAACCCCTGGTCTTTTCTCTACAACCAAACATCTCCTCCATTCCTTGTTTTCCCTTAGTTTAGTATTTATTCTACCTAAATGAACTTCTAAAACTGTGTAGTTCTGTACAGAGTTCTGCACTAATGCACAATATTTAACTTTGACAGCTTTGCACCAGTCTGATCATAGCTTACAACAATTTTAATCATAATGCTTTTAACATGACAATATTAACACAGGTTTTTTTCCCAAGAGGACAGAAATATGTTCTCCCTACCTATATGTCCACTTGGATGCAAACCAAATAATCCACCAACATGTTTATCAATTGGTGGTGGAAAATGGGGCACCCAGAAGAAACCTTATAAAATAAGGTAGGATATTTGGAGATACTGAACCCAAGATTCCAGATCTTTTAAAGAAAGCATAGTAACCATTGTATAACAAAGCATTAGGTGACAAGTCAACTCCAAAGCAAAATAAGCCTCAGACAGCAGCATAGCATTACGTAGAGATATGTCTCATAATTTGTCTGTTCAAATTACATCAGAGGCAACTACAAGAGGTGACCTGTGTATCAAGCAGCATGCAAGCAGCATATATGTCATCTCCTATAATACATTACCACCTTACTACATAAAGTGATACTGTATATTAAATGTGTTCCTGTTGAGACCAGCAGTGTAACATCGTCCATAATGTCTTTCAAGGCAACTGGCAATCTCCATCTCTATAATAAGTAGTATAGACATGCCAAGCAAGTAAACTACTCCGTTATTATTTATACAGTTCATTCTATGGACTTGTATCTCCAAAGGATTTAATTAGTGAATGTCAATGCAGGACTAGCTGTCGTCACTACTGTTTTTATAATAGGTGTTCCAGCTAGTTGCATTCTCTGTAGGAAGTGCAGTCAGTATGATGGTTGGATAATATCTACTGCTCCCTGTCTTGTGATTGATATCCCCTCTATAAGGCATTGGATTTGCTGACGGTGTATTTACTGTTGTAGAATAACTGTACAAGTAAAACATTTTTCCTTAGCACCCAGAATACAATTCTCATTTTTCGGTTTTGGCCCCAGAGCTATTGAGTACACTCTAGCTGTTCATTGTTTTACTAAAAAAACATCCCTTACACTGAATCAGCCCCTAATATTTTTTAGGCTAAATCTTGTAGTAAACCTCAATTGGATCTAAACTCAAAGCAAAGTAAGAATATGGGTTCTACAGGTTCTAGGGGACATTTAAATATGTTAATTTCGATGAAGTGGAACCATGGCTAGGCGCTCAGGGTCCACAGCCTTGTAGCTAAGAAATTGCAACCTCTGACTGCAGGGGCAGGGCAGCATGGTGGCTCAGTGGCTAGCATTCTGGCCTTTGTAGCATTGGTCCCAGGTTCAAATCTCGGCCAGGACACTACCTGCATGGAGATTGCAGGTTCTTCCTGTGTTTGTGTGGGTTTCCTCCAGATATTCTGGTTTCCTCTCACATCCCAAAAACTTACAAATAGATTAATTGGCTTCCCCCTAAAAAAAAATGACCTTAGACTGTGTAAATGACTGAGGTAGGGACATTGGATTTTTAGGGACAGTTAGTGACATGACTATGGACTTTGTAAAGCACTGTATAAAATGTCAGTGCTTTATAAAAACTGTGTAATAATAATGTGCAGAAGAGGTATTTTTCTTCATTGAGGGAAGGGGATGACGATCTTGGCACTCCTTTTTTCCCCTTTACAGCGGCACTGGATTGGGAAAATGGCATTTGGTGAACATTGGCTACCTCACCTGATCAGGTGCGTAATGGGATAACGTGGCCAGAAGAAGGAAGAAAATAGGACAAGATGGCGGCGCCTGATGCTTCCACGGGGCTTGCGGGAATGAAGGAGAATTCTGGGATGGCACGGGACCCGATTGAGGACTTTTTTATCGCAATAGAAAGATCTGTGCACTTAAAGTGGTTTCTTTTTTTATTTTCAGTTTAGTGCCGCTTTAGGACTAGTCCTTTGCCCTCTGACTGCTTTTATTGTTTTGCTAGTTTAACATAGCATAGCAAGTAGAGCCTACACTGAAAGCATAGAAAAATCTGGGTTTTTAACAAAAATAATTAATTTAAAAATAAAATTAGATATCAAACATTTAATAAACTATCCAATGTAGGTGGATGCTTGGTAATATTTAAGGAGTACAAAATTGGTTATAGCTTGTGAAATATGTTACATTTACCAGATTTCAAAAGGAGAGTTTTCATTTAGCTGGGTTATGTTGGACAATTTAGCAATGTTGATGAGTTCTTTTAAAATATTTACTCTCTTTTGGCCAAGAAATTAGAAGCACGTGGTGCAGTATTTAAAAATGGCTGAATTATTGGTAACTGCAGCAGTGTTTATTCTTGCCAACCTGCACTTGTATATTTCTGTTCCTGGAAAGCTTATAGCAGAGATGACCTACTTCTGCCGATTTCTTATTCAGTAAATGCACTCTTTCTAAAACTCACTCTGCTGTTACTAAAGGAGGCAGCTCTTTGTTACATGTAGAAATGGTTCCAGTTGATAATATTGACTTCTATTTAGGCTGAGGTAGGAAAAGTATGTGAAATAGGAGGTAAGGCTGAACACCAGGCTAAGCGCTGAATACAAAAGTTAAAAAAATATAAATGCAAACTTTTCTGCCTGCCAAAAGATTTGAAATGGTGTTGGATCATTCATATGATTTAGGTACTTCTCACCGGCAGCACGGCCAGACTTGGATCTCCCCCACAAGCCTTCTCATTGATTAGTTTAAAAAAAAAAAAAAAGGAAGAGTGGAAAGTTATAAGGGAGCATTACCCTCTTCTCTCCAGAAAAGGTTAGAAACCCATTGCAAGGACCTGATCCAGCACCAGTGTCCACCAGATGCCATTTTCCCAATCTAGTGCCACACTCTTCACATATAGCAAGCTCCCATCAGCTTTGGGAGGCTAGCTGCACCTTTCCAGCACAATGTTGCCCCTAGGACTTCTGTGTGCAAAATATGGTGTCTGGGGAGGGACTGACAGTGCACCAGGAGCCCACAGATAATGAATTACAAAATATTCCAGCAGAAGCAAGTTCAGAATACAGAGCCAGAGGTAATTCACAGGTATTCAGTCCACCAGGTGAGGTATCCAAGGGTAGAGAAAAAGCACAGTAGGGGTAAAAGACAACTGTCGGTCCAAGCAGCATACAATGCCAGGGTCTGAAAGAGGCAGCCTCAACAACAGTAAATCCAATGAAATAACATGCCAACAGCAAGTCAGTGCAGTTTAATGCTACAACAGGCAACTGGTGAGTGGGAGCAAGGAGGCTATAAAGTCCTAACAGCCAATGGCAGCACAAGGTTGAGACCAGAAACTACTCTGCCCATTGGCTGAAACATAAACTCTAAATCCCCTTTAGCTGCACAAAGTGTTAGAGCAGGGGATGCCAAGAGACCATTCACAGCTAAAGGGAAACCGGAGATGCTGCAGGACAAAGGACTGACAGCTATTTGCTTGATCTGCCTTGCTGCTGTAAGTGGCATCGTTGGAGGGAATAAACAGGGCATGCTGAATTGCGAAGGCCCACGGCACGGGCTCTCTAGCCAGATAATCGTTTCCTAACACCCATGTTGTTTTTTCTGCTATCTGGGTTTGTTTAGACTGGCTGTTCCCAGGTGGCTGTTAAGTGGTGTGGTTACAGTTCGGATCTTTCAACCAACATCTGGCCCAATGGAAGGGAAGTGTAGTTGTTACAGAAGGATTCACAGGCACGAATGTGGCTGATAAATCACCCAGGAACTGTACGTCTAAACAAGGACCTTTTCTTTACTTTTATGTCCTGCTGACAATATTGTTACAAGACAGGTAAAGGAAAAATCTATACCCTGTGCATAGGTAATAATAAAAAGCTAAAATGTGGTTCTGCCCTGCTCTAATCCAATTTTAAAAAGCATTTCTATTTTCTTCTGGTTATGGTTGGAGAAATTATTTTAGTCCCTGTTATGTGAAACCATTATCACCAGAACAAAAAGTGGAGGTAAAGCTCTTAAAAGGAGCTCTGGGTAAAAGTGAGAATTAAAAGAGGTTTTTAATATCTTACTGTTTCTTATTCTTCCCTTTATTAGGGAAAAAAATCCTAAATGAATAAAACAAATCTAGCTACCTAACTATAGTAATACTTTTCAACTTGTGGCTTACATCAGTTGTTATTTGGTGGGATATCCATATGACCCCCATGAGTGCATCATTTTGGGCCAAACACCTCTTTGATCCATTGCAAGATACAGTTGATGGGCCACAGTGCTACAGTTATATTGAGTTCCCTCCATTCTTTACATTCTTTAATGGAGTTATCAACTCTTTACTGGAGTTAGAAACCCCTGCTCCTACACTACTGTTACTTTACAACTTTGGTTTTCCACTGCTGTACTTTATAACTATAATGCCGATAGCAAAGGTGCAAGAGTTAGAGTCTCATTATTTTGTAATTAGACTCACCATCTTCTCCAGGCAATCCCCTACTGTGTCTAAATTTTAGTATCTTATCCAGTTACGGTTTAGGAAATTATTAGAATAGAACTTTAAAGGCTGTATAAAATCAACACCAGTGTTTCTCAACCAGGGTTCCCTGGAACTCTTGAGTTGCTCCAGGGTTTGCTAGGGGTTCCTTGAGCAATGAGGAGTTTGTGCCTCTCAGATCAATTTAACTGACACCAATGATAAAGTTTATTTTAAGGGCCACTCGAGGTCAAACAGGTTGATTTCAGAAGAATTAAGACATATAACTCAGAACCTGAGATGATGACTTTTGCCTGGTGTTCCACTTTAATTCTTTGTGATCTGAATTTGGCTAATAAACTACATTCTGCCTTTATATTAGAGATCTGTCTTCACAGCCCCCTCCACATGATTCATGCCATATCTATTTTGTGGTTTCCTGGTGATTGACCATCTATTTCTCAACAATTTGTGAGTTATTTGTCTAACTGGACAGGCAAATGAGAGTCATTTTTAAATTTAAAAGCATTTCACAATTTGCAAGTAATCAATTAATGGTTAATTGGAAAACAATCGCCAGTTAAATACAGTCAAACCCTTCAATTAACATTTCATCAATTTACATTTCCAAAAATTGACCATTTTTATAGCTAAGCTGACACACCATTAATTTCAGCAACTGTAATTTATTCTGCACAGGGTGTCAAAATAAATTACCTTTTTTCTTTTAAACCTGGAACATCAGAATCAGAAATTATTTTTTAGCTGTTGATTGGCAAAATTTTAGCATCCTATTATTTTTCTTTTATGTGGACGTAATCTTTACACTGTAAAATGAAATAGAAATTTTGATGCTGGGACCTCAGTGTTAGCCTGTCCTCCTCTAAAAAAAAGAGATAGGAAAGGTGAACATAAACATTGTCTTTTTGGATCAATGAGTAGACTTAGTAAGAAAGGAGTCTAAGCAAAGGGTATCTCATTATGCCAGTTGCCCTGTACCAAGGAGTGGTGCTCTTCCTCCGCTGATGGCTTAAACAACAATTGTGAAAGTAGCTGAAAAAAATAATGATACTAAAATAAAAGTTCAACAAAAATCTGATGGGAAGGATTCCCAACTCACTCCTCCAACCTAGGCCATAAGCACTCACCAGTGTCCGAAGTTATCTTTATGAAAGTTACCTAATTGTTCATCTATCCATTGCCATTCTTGCAGTTTTTGACAATTATACATTTAATGAAGTATTAACATAATTGCTGATTATGGCACAGACTTACCTGAGTGTAACTGTTCTGCAGCAATGACAGGTCCAGAATCCTTCCATTGCTAAGAAGACACCATCTACATCACCGACTCCATAGCAGACCTCCGAGTGCACAGCGATCTTATTTGGCCATTGGATGGCCACTGATGCAACCCTTGTGCATTGGCTCTGCCACACAGAAAACCGAGCTCTACACTACACGTAAATGTAGAACTAAACTCCATAGGGGTTAACACTATTTCCTTTTTTATAGATTTTGTTCAATACTTTAGGGAAAGAATTATGCCTGCTATTTATTGAACAAGCCATATTGGCCATATTTGTTAGAGTTGCTTTTAAAACTAAACAACAATTCTTCACCCAACTATTCTTTTTTTCTGCTCATAGCCTAAAACTTAAATAACTTTTTTTACCTTTTCATGCTACATCAAAGCAGTGTGTCATCCACACAACACAGCCGTGTAATTATTTTTCCTTATTAAGAATAAATTGATTAAATATCATGTTCCGGGGTCAATCAGGTTGATTTTTCTCTTAAGGAAGGACGTTGAAATCAAAGGCCTTAGGACTCAGGAAACCCTGGTGAAGATCATTAGCAGATTTGACTGAGGAGAAAGATCAGGGAGGCATTTTGACGAGGGACTATTGGCATCTTGATTCATGAACACTATTATTCCTCGTCCCCATGTTAGTCTACAACACCGAAAATTAAAAATTGACGTTTTCCATAATAGACGTGTTCCCTGCAGCTTTAAATGAGTTCTCTATAAATCTTGGATTCAATGTATTAAACACAAAAAAGTAGAACTTGCTTGTATTTCTTTTCAAGACAATGTCAAGACAAGCTTCTATTGTTACTGCTATTGTTTCCCCATTTACTTCCGATCCTGGTGGATGGGTCAGAAAATCTGACAACGAGGATAGAGAAACTGAACTGAAACTGAACATCCCTTAAAACCAAATGTACAGTCTGGCATAATATAAAATAAAAATCTGTCTCCCAGCTCCTCCACAATTTCTGTTTTTTTCACAATACAAGTACAATAGTGCTCTTGAGCACAGTTAGATCATATTCTGCTCAAAGGAAGACCTGTACTTGTGAGAAATAAAATATTTTGTTCCTACTGTGATTTTATCTGTCATTGGTGGTCTTCCTGGTTTGTCTGCACTGCAGTTAGAAGCTTATCTTGACTTTTCTTACATCAAAGGATCTAAATACAGCCAACTTCTGGCCTGCTAGCTGAGCCTTGGTAATTAAATGAAGTGAGTTTAACACTTTATGGTTTTAGGTAATTTATGATTATGAAATAAAATTGGTGTGGCGATTCTTTAGTAACAGAAGGAAATGTGAACCATAATTCTGCTTTCTGTGAGTTTTTGTCTCAATGATTGTCCTAATGTCAGAGGAAATAAACTCACCAAAAACCTAACAGAGGATCCTACCGTTTCCATTTTTATCCCAAATTAGAAAGCATTGGTTAGACTTGAGCTTCAAATGAACCCCGCCATCTTGCCTCTACAGGAAACTAGCAGTGCCCCTTCAAAGGTAGAGCCTGCCCACTTTGCAAAGTGAATGAACCAAATAAATGAGGTGACACTTTGGTGTGTTCAGTCATCTAATCATGTGTAATATGAATTTTTACATGAGCTATACATTTTTAGTTTGCAAAGAATATGTAATTATGTGCAAGAAGAAAATATTTAAAAAGTTGTCTAAGTCAAATGAATTCCTCCTTTTGCAAGTCACAATATAATGCACAGATGTTACCTACTCCAAAAATTGGCAAAATAATGAAAGTGCATTTCTTTGGGCATCTAGGTGCAATGACAGATGAACAGGTTATCTTCTAAACGATAACACAATATACCTTAAGACATAAAAATGCATGCATCAACACACTTGCATCTCATATGTGTTGATGGTACATTGTGCATAGGTACTTGTCCATGATGTCCTTGTATGTTAGCAATAACAATTCCCTTCCCCCCGGAATCTTTCTTTTGGCTTTAGACTAATAAACTTTTGGCCATATAATATATGTACTGATTTTTGTTGGGATTTTACCTGCAAAACTAAAAAAAAAAGACAATTTTACTTTAAATACAAGTCAAGATTGAATAATTCTATTTTTTACCTTTCAAAAGCTATACTTTGATGTAGTTAAAAGGCATTTCTTTTATGTGTGATTTGTCCATCTCATCCACTCACGCACTATTCTTCTTATTACTATGACCTCCTCAATACATCTTCTAGACATCATATCCCTCTGACCCTCAGTATCCTCCCCCTCTTTTCTCTACCTAAAATCACCTGGCGGTCATTGTCTGCAACTATGGAGAAGAGACTTCCTCTATTGTCCTCTCTCTACAGTAGAAAAGAACACTTTTTTACCTAATGACCCTCAAGATACCCTGTTCTTTACCTGGAGTAATAGACCTATCTGATATGAAAGAGAGGATGACCAAATGTATCACTGGTCAGGAGAATGTCTTCCCTTCCCAACACGCTCTTGTTCATATCTCCTTCAATGTTTTTTTCCTAACTTTCAACTTTATTTTGACTAAAACTCTTTTAAAGTGACTATATTTTATTGTATATTGTGATTGAAGAGCTTTGTATATATTTTTTTATTATACTCAGAACTAAAAAAAACAGTTTTTGTATTTTAGTATTTTTTTTATATTTCAATTGTGATTTTTCAGCCTTTTTGGTAAAGCTCTGGGGTCCTCTTCACAATTACCTGTCTATTCTTAGTTGCTTTGTTGGTCTCAAAGCTTAAAAGATCTATCTGAAAGCCACAAAAATGAGTGACTTCTTCCCTTCCCTGCTGACTGGGCAATACAGAGATTCAATCAAGAGTCAGAAGGCAAACTGCTTCTGTTGGGCTCCAAATAAAAGCATAACACCAGGATGCATCCTGTATTAAATATATATTTCAATATAAAAGGTTTTATCAATACATAGTAAGAAGTTGAAAAATATCAGTTTCAAAAAGATGTAGGCACATAAAGTATATCTAATGTCAAAAACTTTTTTGGATATGGTATGAATTTTGTAAAGGTATTAAGTTGCTTTTTGAAAAAAAAAAAAACAAATTAAGCTTTACCTGCACAGAAGAACATTTAATTTTTTTATCATTATTAAGTTTTTTAGGTAGTGCTGACAGATTACGCAGCTCTTTACAAAGTCTATAATCAGATCACAAACTGTCCCTCAAAGGAGCTATCCAATGTTCCTACCATCACACGTCATTATTACAGTTTAAGTTCAATTTTTGAGAGAAAGACAATTAACCTGAATGCATGTTTTTGTAATGTAGGAGGAAACCGGAGTATTCAGGGGAAACCCACGCAAACACTGGGAGAACTTGCAAACTCCTTGGAGATACTGCCCTGACTGAGATTCTGACCTGTGACCTAGCGCTGCAAATAACATTAACTCCTTCTGTTGGGCCCAATGTCATTACAGGATAGACTGCTGATGTAACAGTTAAAGAGGGGAACCAATGAGAGCAAGACTGTTGGAAAGTGTAGTATAATAGCACAAATGGTTCTAGTTAGAATGTCAAGACCATGACTTGAACAATTTACATGGCACATGTATTCCAAAGATATTAACAAACATACTGATAACTTTTTGTCATTGACAACAAACCCATGTAACCAATGAATATTGACCATTTAACATAATATAGCTTTACGGCCTATCCTAATTATTAGGTTTAGGATACACACCAAACAGGAAAGACCCACTCAATCAGATACTATTTTGCTAGCAAGATCAACCTTTTTCCAAAAAAGCTGTAATGATTAGGGATGAGCAAACTTTGAATGGTTTCGGCGAACCGATTTTGCAAAACCATCGGAAGAGGAGATTAAAACAGGAGGATTCCCAGAGCTACATTCAGTACTGGGAATCCTCCTGTCTGTGAGCCCTGGGAATCCTCCTGTTTGCGATCCTTGAGGCACTGGAGGTTTATTACCCTCTAGTGCCCGGGGATTGCGCGTACAAGAGGATTTCCAGGGCTGCATCATTGAGAAGATGCCCGGCAAAGGAGAACCTCCTGACATTGTAATATAAGTATCTCAGATATATATACAGATACAAATGTATCATTTGTAAGAGATACTTTTATTACAATGTCAGAAGGTTCTACTGTGCTGGGCATCTTCTCAATAATTGCAGCTGTGTCTGCAATCTTTGAGAAGAGTGTGCAATCCCTGGGGCACTAGAGGTTATTAACCTCCAGTGCCCGAGGATCGCAGAGGATTTCCAGGGTGATGCAGCCCTGGAAAACCTCCTGTTCGGCGAAAGCTTGACCTCTCGGTGAATCAGAAGGCCGTTCTCGCGTACATTTTCGTTAAGCCCCAAATCGCGAGATCGAACTTAATATTCTCGCTCATCCCCAGTAATGATCTTAATATGGGGCTTGAGGATGAAAAGGTCTTATGCAGTCCTCAGCTGTCCATTGGCTGGTTGAAGCTTTGGTAAGCAAACCAATCATTTTTTGGTTCTTGCAGCACTCAATTAAAAAACCCTGAACCAATAGTTGGCTTTACAATTGAATGGACTCATTCAGCTTTAACTTCCTTAAGTAAATTAAGGTATTTGCCAATACCTCCTAATACTTGACATGCTTCTAACAGTTAAAACCCCCCACTTACTTTGGCCAATGAGTCATCGACGATCACCAACGATTCCCCATCCAAAAAACACACAACTTTTGAGTCCCAGCCAAATAAGTGAATGACAACACTGATTATAGAATACTCCATAGTGACCTTTCACTTCATACTTGGAGCTCAGCCCAATAAAATGTCTTTTAATTTCCAGCTATTTATCGAAACATGGTACAAATCTGTTTACACATTTCCCAGGAGGTGAAAGTCAAAGAAATAGACTTTGTAGCCGCAGAAGAAGCAGACAGCAACAAACACAATCTGATGTCCAATAAATCATTACAAAACAATTCCCGGGCTCAGCCTTGATGGACGGATAAATATGTGGGAGTTACCTATCGCCACAGTCACAAATATGATTAATTCTCCATAATAACCTTCGGAACAGTCTGTTTTCCTCTGCCAAGATTGCATTGCAAGGTGACACATATCTGTTCAGAGGATCTCATCCTGCGTAAATAAGGAGGGTCTGACATCACTAATGCAGGCCTGATTGATGGTTGTTCACTGTCTCGGCATTTGGAACCATCAGATGTAATTATGTCTGTTTTTTTAGGTATTTTTATGTCATTTTCTGTCCTGTGGAATGCCGGCTGTCTCCAGGCAACTCAAAGTTTTTTTTTAGTCTGCCCCCATGCCTTGTACTTCGGTCAGCTCTAAGTACTTTTTCTATACTATTTAAAGAAAGGAAACAAATTCAATATTGGTATTTAAAGGTCAAGTCCATTTACATAAACATTGTGTTTGTGTAAAAACACTGCTGAGATATTTACAAATATGTATGGAAAGGTTCTCATAGGAAATCAGATATTTGACCTTTATCTTTTTATTAATATATAGTGTGGTATTTTGTGTTTGTTGCCACTTTAAAGTGAACTTTTCTGTGCAAAAAAAAAAAGAAAAAGAACTTTGGCATAGGGTGTTTGAGTCCCTGAAAGCTGTCCCTGTGCTCCGTCCGGTTTGTAAACCTAAAGCTTTTCTATGCTTAGACAAAGGGCTGAATTAACCCCCTTAGCAATCTAATTCCGTCCAAATTTCCATGCAAAAAAAGTTACATGTAAGTGTACAGTAGCATACTAGGGGGTGCTGAGAAGTTCTGGGCTTTGGCCCCTTCCAGAGGAAATAGAAAAATGAGTGTAGGGGCATATGACAGCCTAATATCTTAGTAAAAACTTCATGATGGCCTGTGACTCCAACGACGTGAAACTTGCTTGTGCCTCTGCCATCACAGCTTCTCACTAAAAGAAAACATAGTTTTAGGAATCGCAAAGATCTGATATTTGTACAGTTACATACTAAGATCTGTCATATCCCCCTACACTCATTTTTCTATTTCATCTGGAAGGGGGCAAAGCCAGGAACTTCTCAGCACCCCCTTGTATATAATTATATATATAATTATTTATATATCTTTATATATATATATATATATATATATATATATATATATTATATGAAAACTTTGTATTTGACCCAATACAGCTTATTTGTATTGAATCCAATACAAAATTATTTTAATTTCCCACCGATCCACCCACCCGCACCGACGCATGCACCAACATCACCGGTAAACCCTGGAGAACATCTCTGCATTGCACTACTAAATATCGAAGAGGACGGACATGTCCCCAGGACCTGCCAGGACCAGCAGGATGACGGAGGACGACAACGGAGCAAGGTAAGTGTTTTTTTTTTAGGTTAAAACTACCCTGAGTCTGATTTGGGATTACCACTATTTGCAGGTAAAATCCACCCCGAGTCAGACTCAAGAATACCACTAGGGTGGTTAAAGGACCTTGCTATAAAGAGGCCCGCAGCTGGGAACTAAGTGCAGGGGCTACATGACAGGGTGCATGGGCTGCCCAAGAAAGGGGGGGGGGAGGGGGGGGGGGGGAGGAAAAAAAAAAAAAGAAAGGGGGGGGGGAGGGAGGGTTGAGGAATGAAGGAAAAAGGAAAGGATGTGTTGACTGAAGGGTCGGGTCGGAAGTTAAAGTGGGTGGAAATAAGAAGGGCTATTGGATTAGGGAACAGAAATTAGGGACAGTTTTTTGCGGGAGAAAACTTCCCACCCACCTGCCTGTTAAAAGAAGTAGGTGTATTAGGGGCGGTTGAGGTCTGGTGGAAGGTAGGAGTCCTGGGTTATTTATGGAGTGGGACATCCAATTTGATGGGGTGCCCCTTTAAGTTGTGGATGGTGTAGGCCCTTGAGGCAGTGCTGGGTGGCTAGGGTGTTGATGGTCTTGGACGAGATTTGTATATTCAATGGTGATTGCTACTTTACCTTCCAAGACCTGCAGCCTAATTGATTGGTTAAACTGGTTGGTTGTGTTAGTATAAGGAAACATGGTTATATGGTTGTTAAGATTTTGGGGGGTTAATCTTTGAGGATTTCATTTTCTTAAAGGGAAAGTTAGATTTGTATGTTATTTGGATGTTATTTATATGTTAATTTATTTCAAGTTGTATTTTTATATATACAGAGTTTATTATTTATGTAAATAGTTTAAACTCGTTATTTATTGTTAGTAAAGTGCATCAAAGTGTGAGTGTGTCATTGGGGAGGTTTTATGGGAAGAGGCTGGTAAGTGGGTGGGAGTTGGGGGGAAGATTGGGCAAAAGGTCCGAGCTACCCTAGTCATGAGTAAACTTTAAGGGTTATGCAAGGTAAGGTTGTTCTGCCCTAAGAATTGCTAGTTGAAATCTTCCCTTTTGGAATTTTGCTCTTCAGGGTCAAATCTTGCCCCTTCCAGCTGCACATACCCACCTTTCCTTTGCTTGCCAAGTTAGTTCTGGGTCATTCTGGGCAGCATGGTGGCTCAGAGGTTAGCCCAGGTTTGAATCTCAGCCAGGACACTATCTGCATGGAGTTTGCAGGTTATTTTTGAATAGGTATCCTCCAGGTACTCAGGTTTCCTCCCACCTTCTAAAAAAGAAAAAACCTACAATTAGGTTAATCAGCTTCCCCCAAATTGACCTTAGACAGTGTTCATGACAGATGACTGAGGTAGGGACATTAGATTGAGAGCCCCTTTCAGGGACAGTTAGCGACATGACTATGGACCTTGTAAAACACTGTGTAATATGTCGACACTATATAAATACTAGATAATAAAACTAATTTTAGTTGGAGCTTACTGCTGTTGGAGCTGAAGGCTCTTTCCCTGGCCTTGTATGACGCATATGAACTAATCATAATTATAGTAAGTGAAAGAAAGGGGAATGGATTACACACTCGACACATCCCTGACACTTCTCAGGTCAGGATTTTAGTTTTATAATATTGTACGTTGAATGATATTCAGTGATATTAATGGATTTACATTGATATGATAATGTTTGTTTGAGAAAAGTGACGGAGAAATGCTTCATCCTGCATGCAACAGACTGAAATGATCTCAGCCTAGATCAAGTCACTTGCTGGAGATCCAGAATATAAAAAAAATCTGCAACTTTTTTAAAAAAAAACACATAATACTGTTCTATAATATATTGTAATATGTCAGAATGTTATTCATGCAGGTAAAGAAAATTTTACTCCAATAAATCAGGGAACCATTTCTATTCTGTAAAAAAAAAGCCTATTTAAATTTTAATTTTAGTTCTTCAATATAACCAAATTAAATGCAATATGATTAAACAGGACTTCCGTTGCACTTCTGGGATTGCCCTGAATTTTCTAACATACCCCTCTCCTGGAACCTATACCTTATTATATTCAATGCTTACAGTAGCCTACACTGGCTTACAGGATGCCATAATCTTTTTCTGAATATTTAACATGATTTTTAGTTTGAACACGAGGTTAGTTATGAAAGCAGATTGTAAAAAAAAAAATTATATGCCCATTATGTTAAAAAAGCAGCTCTTGCTGCAGTCATCATCTCCTCTCTGACTCTGTCCCACACAGAATGTCCTTTATTAGGTCCTACACCATTCACCTAGGTTTTATAATGGTTGGCATCTTCCAACTAACTTCTTATGAGGTCAGGCTATCAGGGGCCTTCCCCATGGGGGTAGAAGTCATCATACCACAGGTCCTCACAGTCCTGCGGAGATTAGCACTAGGTCATTATGTGGCCCCATTCTTTGCAGCTTTTTGAGCCTACCCACTGCCAGAGGAAGTAAGGGCATGTGGCTTCATGCAACCAATTTCAAGGCCATCAGAATATTAGTATGTATAAATTTAAAATATTAAGGTTGCGGTGATGCTCCAAAAGGAAACAAGGGGCTAAATATTGGGGAAGGGGGTTTCAAGCTGGACTTTTCCGTTAATATCACATACTGCTCCCTTCTTGTCAGATGGACAGAGTTGGGAACCTTGGACCCCTTATCTGAATGTTATAAGGGAACAGAAGAACCAGGATTTGGTTTGCTGATGACCTCATAGAGTGAAGAATCATTAAAATACCATACAAGTAAACTGTGAACCTTATTTCATTTCACTGCAAATGTTGATGTTTGACTGTGGCATTCTTCTAAATGAAACTGTTCAGCTAATGTTTTCCAAGGCAAAACTTTTACACAGCTATTGAGAATAACGCATTCATTTCAACTACGGCTGACAAACAAATCATAACACAGCAATCTGCTAGGGAGAACTAATTGCAGTAACATGTAATTATATTAAGTAATTGCAATTGCTTTAGTACTTCCTTTTTTTTTCTCCCTCGCCTTATAGAAGTGTTATTATTTTATTTCTTTCATATTTTCTAATGTATTGACGTTTCAGAGAATGTAATTGCTCCATTGATTGCTTCACGATTAACATTCTCAGCGAACTGCACAAACCTTTAATAACAAGATTTCCGCTAAGTAAACTTTCAGTGATCAGATTCTATCAGGCATATATATGCTTAAGTCAATCCTGGCTGATTTCACTGGAGATTGGAGCAAACAAATGTATAATAGCAATTTGCCCAGTGCCTCTTAGTTCTTGAGAGTTATAAATGACTTGGTGTGCTTCTTTCCATCTTATCACAGGCTTAAAGGGATATTTTAACTCCAAATGAAAAAGACTTACAGATTTAAATCTAAATGTACAAATATGGCCAGGGCTGTGGAACCTGAAATGTGTGGGACAGTTTTTAGGGATGAAGAATTAGAGGCACTAACCCTCAAAATGCACAATAAGAGATCTATATATAAAACGGCAGTATGGCCACGTGCTGACCAGCCCATTGGCTTTGGGTTTCTTGTGCCGATAAAGAAATGACCTTTTAAATTTAAAGCAGAACACAAAAAAAGCTGTTTTAAGCAGACAGAACCCATGGTATACTGCAGACTCTAACTGCACTATATTGCAATAAGCATTTTCATATTATGTTACCCTATTCTGGTTGCCTCTGGTATTTTCTGCCTAATTCAGCAATAGAGTTCATCCTACATTTTCATGGTGTTAGACCAAACTTTATGGCGTATGTCTTGAGCCTAATCCAAATTTTAATGTTCATTTTGGAAGTTCAGCTTTTCAAAAGGCTTTGGGAGTTGATGTGGATACCCTTCCAATTGAAAGACCAAACCCAAACTCTGAACAATATCTTATTTTTACTGCTGGACTTATTTGAAGAAGTATAAGGGTTTATCCCATATTTTAGATGGTGTTAGACCAAATTTTATGAAACTTTATGTTCCAAGCCTAATCCAAATTTCAATGTTCATTTTGGAAGTTCAACTTTTCAAAAGGCTTTGGGAGTTGATTTGGATACCCTTCCAATTGAAAGACCAAACCCAAACTCTGAACAATATCTTATTTTCACTGCTGGACGTTTTTGAAGAAGTATTTGAAGAGTTTATCCAATATTTAGATGGTGTTAGACTAAATTTTATGAAACGTTATGTTCCAAGCCTAATTCAAATTTCGATGGTAATTTTGGAAGTTCAGATTCTTGAAAGACTTTGGGAGTCATGTGACTTGCAAAGAACCATTCATGAACCTGTTCCTATTGATGAGGTTACCTTTCTAATTGAAACACCATATCACCAGCCAAATCCCAATCTGAACAATATTTAATTTTCACTGCTGAATTTATTTGAAGAAATATATCACTCCACTTGTGTAACTATGCCTATTGCTGTGGTTACCTTTCCAAACAAAGGTAATTTGGCCCAATATCTTTATTTGAAGAAGTAGCTCGCTCTGCTTGTGCACCTGTGCCCCCTGTTTAAATATTGTGGTGGGCCTTCAAAATCATCCCTTAAATATATATTCTCATTTTTTTAAAACCTATCTTTACTGGCAGAACAGAGATATCTTACAACATTGCATACACTGCCCCTGATTCATCAATAAAATCCGCGCTCGCTGGAAGCGCGAAAGTACGCGCGGCCATCGATCGCGGTTAACCGCGGTCCGGACTCGAGTGTGCGCGTACACTCGCCTCACTGCCAGCCGGACGAATGCGCTAGCGATAATCCGATTCTGCTTGATGAATCAGGGGCAGTGTATAAAAGCAATGATCATTGTAAAAAAATAATAAAATAAATATAAAATTAAGAATGGGATCAACAGTAGACAACAGACTTTTGATCTGTTTGACTGGACATAGCCTAAGAAGCCCCTAACGTTATATGGTCATACCAGATGGTATGACCAAACAGTTCTATGATATCATTTAAAAATCTCATTTTAAAGTGCAAGTAAACCCTAAACTAACCTAAAAAAATCACACAGATCAGTCTATCCGTCGGGAGGTTTCTTCCAGTATTCGTCTTTAGCCCGGCGCAAAAGGAGCACCTGGTGCCGACATCTTCTCCTCTCTTCTTCTGCGTTCTTCTTCCTATGTCACCCAAACTCACACTGCGCAGGGGCGAGATCGGGTGATGTAGATTGGGAAAGAACTTTTTTGGGAAAACATTTTTTCTCTATTGTTGAAAAAGCTTCTTCTGCACATGCTGGGGATGCTCAGGCATGCCCAGAAGGAGCAGCCAAGAGCCTCCTGGGACGTAGGTATCCCAGTGGGTTCTGCCGTCCTATTCATTCTTGATTCAAAAATTAAGGGGGCGGTGCTGCACTCTTTTTTTAAGTGTGTTGCACTTAAAAAAAAAAAAAAAATTACTTTAAACGAAAGGGTTGTCTACCCTTTTATGTAAAGTAAAAATGTTTAGGTATGCTTTCACATCCTTACCATATTATTTAACAGATATTAACACCTCCAGCCATGTAACTGGAACAATTAACACCAGTCACAGGATTAATGGCAACATGGGATTGGATTATGGAAATGGAACAGAATAATTTCACAAACTAATAACCTGTTCTTGAAAAGTCAACATATGTCTTGATACAATACATCATATTATGGTTACCTTAGTTACCCATATAGTTGTAAATGCCGGAACATGTTCCTGACTCTTAGCTGAGGGAACCATTTGGATGAGAGGTAAACCATTGTCAATAATACAGAAGAATTCCAGTTGAATGTCACCAACTACTACTCTTCGCAGAAGAACCTTCCGTGAGATGAGTCTTGGATATCTACATGGACACCCCATTCAAGTAATGCATTTACAGTTTGAAACTGAAGCTCTCCTTTACAGAATATATCACACAAAGCAGGATTTTTTCAACTAGAACTGCTTTATTATTCACAAAACTTAAAATACACTTTAAACTTTGACCATGACAAATCTTTTACATTTTCTAAATTAAAAACGTCAACGCGAAAAATAGTTGCTAGTCATACAACACAGAACAATTAAATCCGAGCAATTAATTCATTCAAAGCAATTCTAAGATGACGGATATTTCAAATAAATAAAGGAAAAGAAAACATTTAGCAATGTCTAGGAAACAGATTTCCTTGTTTAATTCTGACAAAAAAAGAGGAACTTTATTCAAGAAGAACAAAAAATTGCACTTTCAAGCGATTCTAATGGCTGCATTCCATATTTCAAATTGTTTTTGTAATGTCTAGACAATCTTTTGGTTTTATTAGCGTGTGTGAAGAGTGGGACTACATTTTCTGGGCTTGCAGTTATTTGCCAGGTGGTCATTTTCCCCAATTTCTAACATCTCCAATTCTTGGGGCCTCACTAAATAAATCCATCAGTATGATCTAAAGAGTATTTAGACCCTATTTGCTCTGGTTGATTCTGCATCTTGGTCCATAGGAAAGACTGGTCAGAAAATGGTGCAGCAGCCCCTTTCTCTCTATGGCACTCTGTGTGGCTGTGCAAGTGCCCTGCATCCTATGTGCTGGCGACTGGGGGTGCCCCCCCCCCTGACCCTGCAGCTAAATATAATCATCAGTATTATCTACAGAAAAAAAATAACACGTAATCAGCCTCTATTTGCCTATCATATAAGCTTGATGGCTATCCCAGCAATTTTGATGATGCCAAATGGTGAAATGGCACCCCTTTTGCAGAAATGAAATACGTATTTAAAGTATAACTTTATGGGTAAAGGATCAACTACTAAACAGAATATATAATTTATTCTACAGCAAGTCTTAACTATGGCAAGGCTTAGTTTATATGTTCTGCCCCCCAGGTCAGTGACATCTCCAGGGGGCTTCATTGTCAGTGGTTTTAATGTTATAACTGTCGGGAACCGTGGACATAAAACAGTTGATTGCCAGGCACTGTGGGTATGCTACGGAAGATAGTTGAAGAAGACAGGCATGCTGGAGAATATAGTCAGAGAAAGCAAGAGTATGGGACAGCAAGGTGGTCAGAGACTGCCAGTATGTTGGAGATGACCATTGATAACAGACAAGCTAAAGAAGGTGGTCAGAGATTGTATACAGGTCGCAGAAGATTTCTTGGAAACTGCAGATATGCATGCATGCTACAGATGAGGTTCAGGACTGCAGACAATATACAGAAAATGGTCAGAGACTGCAAACATGCTACATAAAAAGGTCAGAGACTGCAGACACGCTGTAGATGATCTGCTAGAGACTGCAGGAATGTAGAAGATTAGGGTTAGGGACTGCAGCCATGCTAATGAAAAAATTACAAATTGCAGGAAAGCTACAAATAACCAAAAACTGCATTCATGCTAAAAAATGTCAGAAACCATAGATATGCCACAAATGAAGGTCAGAGACCTCCAACATGCTGCAAAAGATGGCCAGAGACCATAGCATTCTACCAAAGATCAGAGATTCCAGGTATGCTAGAGGTCAGAGACTGCAGACGAATAGTTAGACATAAGGCAGAGTTGCTATAAGGTCATTTAGCTAAGTTTTCCTGAGTGCAGTTTTTCATTAAATTTCTACGGTTGAAATAAAAGTTTTAACAATACACCGGGGTTCTTCTTTAACGCGTTTGTTGGGAAAAGTGACAGAAAGAGCCAAACACCGAGTTTAATGTGGATTATATCTTCTCTACCGCAGACATGCCTGAGATTTCTTTTCTTTTTTTGTCACACTGTAAGCAATTCATAATATCTGATGTCACAGGAGCTCACAAAAGTGAATCCGAGTAATATCATGAAAGTCAGTGGGGACTTTTACAGCGGATAATCTTTCTTTCCCCGTGTCACTGGGTTGATGGAAAAAATGACTAATGATTACCTTAAATTGCAGTAGATATATTTCTTTAGCTAAAGCCCGAACTTTTATTCTCTAAGTCTATTAAGTCTTCTGTGTGTGTGTGTGTTGGGTGTGCTGTAAGTCATCTTGTGAAACCGATTTGCAAGATTTGTGAAACTGCAGAGTGTACATCAAAGTTCTCCGTCACAGACTGCTTCTTTTATCCTTGACCAAATTCATTCTTTCTAAGCAGCTTCCAGCCCAGCTGTCCCACATGTAAGACTGCAGGAGACAAGTGCAGATGGGCTCTTCTAAAATTCTGCTATCTAAGGCATCTCGCCATTGGCAATGAGCGTTTTGTATGAACTGTCGGTCAGTTTATTTTTCCTTTTAGGAATTTATTGTTCTAGTTCTAAAGGGTACACTCCAGTTAGACATTAACATTTTGCATTTGAAGTGCATGTCAAGTCAAAAATAGTTTTTTTAGTTTTTGAAAGACAAGGGAAGGATTGGAATGAGCTTTAATTTATTTATTCAGAGGGAGAGATTTTCCCTTTCTTCCTTTTAAACTGACCATGTTTTTATAGACTGGAAGTGACTAGAACTCTCCAATTGCATATCAGAATAAACTTATATGGTCCTGGTTACTCATATTATATGACTTATATGAGCCTGGTCAAAAGATCACTATGGTGCGTCAGCTCCTTCCTCTCAACAGCCCTCTTTGTGGTGTGCAAGTGCCCCGTATCCTATGTGCTATGCCCATTGGGGGTGCCCCCTCCAGTTCTAAAGCCAATGAACCACAATCTGCCCTGACTGTCCCACAGACTCCTGATTCCCAAGAGGCTAAATAAAAAATATTTGCTTTGTCAGACTACTTGCCCATAAAAGTGTTAGCATCCCATGAACCTTGCTCTGTCTGAACTCACGTTGCCTGTTGCCTGGACCAACCATTTGCCTTACACTGAGCCATGATCTCATACATCTATGATAATTCATGTGACTTTGACCCGCTCTTGCTCTGAATTTTTGGCTTGATGTTTCGGCCACCAATCGTCCCTGTCCTGCTTATGGTGTTCTGGTCCTTCATCGATTTTTATCCTCCCAGACATCAACATTTTTTTTACCCAAGTCTTTGGGGAAAACGTGCTGAGACACTAACCTAACATCTGAGGCTGGCCAGGGGCTGGTCTACGGGTGTAGGGTAGTTAAAGGATTGGCATCTGGTAAGCATTGCTGTTGGACCAACGCCTTATTCAACACCACAAACAAAACAGAGGAAACAGACAGAAGTCTGGAATCCTGTAATATATAGAATTAACTCTATTGAAATAGACCCTTACATGATTTTGGCAAACGTTGGCATAAAATTAGGGTTTTTGGTTTGCATATATTGCAATATATGTTCAAGCTGGACAACTGTGTCAAAAGAATCCCTCTCCAGTCTACTGTGCAAAACTGCAAATGCTTAATTGCTTATAACATAATTTACACATATAGTTCCAACATGGGAAAGTGAGACACATTTGGAATATAGATAGTTCTCCTGCCTTAGCAGCGCTAGGTCCTAGGTTTGAATCTCAGCCAGGACACTATCTGCATCAAGCTGCAAGAAGTTTATATGTTCTCCCTGTGTTTACGTGGGTTTTCTCCGGGTACTCTGGTTCACTCCCACATCCCAAAAAGACGCAGTTATGGTATTGGCTTTCCTCAATATTGGCCTTTGACTATGGTATTTACATATGACTGTGGTATGGACATTGGATTGTGAACTCTTTCATGGACAGTTAGTGAAATGACTTTGGACTTTGGTGCTACATAATTTGTTGGTGTCATATGAATACAAGTAAATAAATAAAATTGATCTAGCGACTGTGGGCACTGATCTGCACTATGCAATGGACATGGAGAGATGTCTATGCTCAAATCCAAATAGCTTATATACCGTGTTTCCCCGATTTTAGGACATCCCCATTAAGTAAGCCACCCCCGATTTTTAAAAAAATAATTAAAATAAGACACTCACCTGTTTATAAGACAGCTCCGGGTATCTGATCCTGCGTCTGTGTCCTTTATGCTGGCTGCAGCGTGTGTGTCTCTGATGCTGGCTGCAGGGCGTGTTTATTCCTGAGCCAAACTGAAAGTAAAAAGCCTGCACA
>NC_092865.1:14077853-14096464 GCF_032062135.1 Pyxicephalus adspersus | reverse complement strand
ATCAGAAGGGGACAATCAATGGAACATGAGTGATCATGAGTGACTTTCAACAATAAATGTGTACTGTAGTCTTCTTCATGGAAAAATAATACATCCCCTGAAAATAAGACCCAGGGCATATTTTGGCATTTCAAAAAATATAAGAGAGTGCCTTATAATCGGGGAAACAGGGTACATTTTGTGATGAAATGTGTGTCACTACTAATATACTGTACATGTAACCAATTCGAGTCTATTATAAATCCCAGATTTTGTGTTTGTCCTTATTTTTATCCTTATTTCCTGTCTGGCAAGGTATGATCAGTTTATAGGAAAGTAAATCTCTTCATAGGTGCTCCATAACAGAACTAGAAAAAAAAACAAAACTAGAAAAAAAATTGGACTTGATGTACACGGTAAATCACAATTGAAATGGAAAAGGAAAAAACTGCAGATTAAATATACGCATTACAAGAATCTTAGCAAGCTTTAAAGCACATATTCTATATATTATATTGCCCCATTTCAATTTTACTTATAACACTGCCACCATCCCTAAGATAGTTCAATTATAAGTATCAAAAATATCAAATTATGGGACTTTAACGGCTGTTAAATATTATAAAAATATCAAATTTTATTTACATCATTTAAAAAAATTGTATTTAAAATCATACATGCCTCTTCCCATTGTGAAAATTCATGGAAAGGTAAACATCATAACATACATAAGCTTAATACATTGCACACATTACATATGTAGGGATCATCTGACGCGTTTCGCAGACTATGTCTGCTTCCTCAGGGATGTAATTAGTACAGATAATAGGTGTATCAGCACAAAAGCTATTCAACTACAGGTGCACTTTATCACCTGGTATTGAGGCAAGTAGAAATCAGAGTTAAAACCACAACACACAGAGATAGCGGTATCCCAAATTAATCATCCACAATAATGTTCAATTTGTAGTGTTTAGGTGTTTCACAGATGATGGCGGTCTCCCTTTATTCTGAACTACATGTATTGGTCTACAAGGACAGCGATTTATCATGGATAAATAGATGCTTTGATGGCAGTCTTCTGAAAACTCCAAGGGACAAACACTACAAATTGAACGTTATTCTGGATGATTAATTTGGGATACCGCTATCTATGTGTGTTGTGGTTGTAACTCCGCTTTCTAAAGCAACTGTGGGCAGATTTAGAAAACAATTGCATACTGCTGATTGAAATGGATGGCCTATGTAGAATTTCTGTATATTTTTAGCAAGAATAGAGTTTTCCTTGAAGCCATACTCTAGGCAAACAGTTTAATACAAAGCTGAAACACATATATGTTATTATGTAACCTGCCAAAATATTTCTAATTCTGTATACACATTTTCCATACAAAAAAGTCAGCAGGTGACACATATAGTTCCTGATGAAGCAATTCACTTTACTGGTTTAGATATGACTTCCAATATCACCTCTGCTCTCATCTACATTCTCCTTATTTTAATATTCTCAACAAAAAAGTGCACATGGATAGTTTTGCAGTGGTAAAGGGTTGGTAAGCGGTGACAGGAAGTGAGGTTTACGGTAGATTCTGCAGGTGCTCATGGTAGATTCTGCGTTCCAAAAGGTTACCTTTGTTGTTAAGGTGTTGTTGTTAACATCTCCCTTGTAATGACATCCAAAAGCCCAGAGAATGTTGCTCTGTGCTGCAATTTGGTATGTGCAACTACCATAGGGCTCCATGTGTGAACTAGAAAGGGCAACAAATGCATTGGGAACACAAAAAGCTAATGTCTTGTTTCTAAAAAATGCCTAGTAGAGTATATTATTTGGTTTCCAATACCGGAGTCAGATCAAGGTAATAGTTAAAGTTTTGGGATGTTGGGATGGGAGCTTCTCCTATGACTGGCTGTACCCTGCCCTGTGCAAGACCAAGCTGTCAAACTGACAGCCCAGTTCTGCACATTACACTGTAAGCGCAGATGAACTTTAACCAAAAAAAAAACAGCAGTGTATGATAAATACATGATATATATGCAGCTTATGGGTCTTATTACTCCTTATCTACTTTGTTAAAAAAGTGATTGCCTACAAATTAAAGAAATTTGTCAGCCCCTCAACTTAATCTATCTCCCTTCCTTGATTTTGCCAAAGTTGGCAAGTTAATAAATTGGGTCTTTGTATTTTTTAATAACAAATATGAATCATTAAACTTTAATTATGTGGGAAGACAATTTACTGTTAATGTTATGTTACAGTAATTTAGGTCGCTAATTAGTATTATTAGTCAAGTGAAAATTACTTTTTATTTAATAGACTAACGAACTGCAAAATTCAGACAAAATTCTAAATTGTTTGCAGAACACACAAGATTTTGTCGGTACACTTTTTAAGAAGTAACAGGGTAAATGTTTTCCCCAAAAACTATTCTCCTTTTTCATTGTAACTTAAGTCTCCTGGTTTGTATTCAGCCTCAGATTCTGAATAGAGAAATCATGGCACCAAAATAAATTGGATCTCCCTGGGGATATCTGTGAACAGTTGGTAGCTGTAGTGGACTATTGACCATAACGGGGAAGTAAAATTCAAAATCTTAGTTTGGTATCATGTCTTACTGGCCTTCTTAGGATCCTT
Source organism: Pyxicephalus adspersus (assembly GCF_032062135.1). Taxonomy (NCBI): domain Eukaryota; kingdom Metazoa; phylum Chordata; class Amphibia; order Anura; family Pyxicephalidae; genus Pyxicephalus; species Pyxicephalus adspersus. The sequence goes on along the minus strand of NC_092865.1, from coordinate 14,093,853 downwards.
AGGATGAAAATGCTAAGACATTCGTATCCTATTAGGCAGTAGTTTCCAGTCTGCCTTTAGCCATTTGCCTGATATTGGACCTGATAGGTAGTCCAGTAATTAACTGATGGAGTGCATACAGCAGGCTGCTAATTGTTAGATCATGGCATAACATTGACAACATGCAAGTTCTGTTACTGGCAGGAAACCCAAGGTAAGTTTCACAGCGTGAGAGGAATGGAGAAGAGAAGAAAGAAAGGATGAGGTGATGAGAAGGAGAAAAGGAGGTACGTCATGGGAAATGAAGGGAAAAAAATATAAAATAGGGAGAGGATGGGGTGGGAGAGAATACGTCTTCACTGGTAAGGACTGGTTCAACTAATTGCAGCTAAGTGCAAAACTAAGTGTAGCTAACTAAGTGTATTCAATAAACAATATAATTAAAATAGACACTGCCACTACACAATTCATATTAACAATACTATTGTGGACTTTAAAGAACTCTAAGGTTACTCTTTGGTGCCGCCATCTTGGATGTGCTGTGCTAAGAGATGTCATTCAGTTGACACTCTGTAACAGTGTATCACAGCCTTTGGGGGAACCCATTGAAATAACCTTTAGGGAGCCTTTGCTATATTAACTATATCCACAGCTCATAATACATTAGCGTGGTGATCAGTAGGAAGAATGCCTCTTACATTGCTGCCCAGTGGAAAGGCTGCCACCCTTACAAAAAGATCATTGGTATCTGTAGGAGGGAGACAGAAGAGCTGGGCCAACAGGATAGTAAAACATTACCAACACATAAAAGGGCAATGATGTGCAAAATGGGAGGTCTGTGCTAGGGCATTAAATCTTCTCGACGTGGTCAAATTTGCTAGCAAGAATAGAGTTGCATTGCAAGTCCATAAGAATTGATGAAACTTTGGAAATACTTAATTTTCATGCTATTACCTGCAAGTTGGTAGCATCTTTTTTCGTTTTTTTTAACTGATAGCAAAATAAGTAAACACAAAGACTGATGGGAAAGACTCCCCCAACATTTAAAATCAGCCTATGCTTCCCGATAATGTTTTGTTGACATGGGATATAAATCTAACTTTTTCTACATCAGTGAAATCGGCATTCGCTGCACAATTCCCTGCAACCAGCTCGACAAAGGCGTCTTTTATTTTATTGGCATAAACGCTCGCCACATGGATTCGGCACTTTATGATTCTCCTGTTTAAAAAATCTGCAAATGAAATTCAAATTTCTCTGAGAATAAAATGGGATATTGTTATATAACAGGTGCTCCAAATGTTTCCACAATACGACTCCCGTAGTATCACCCTTCTGGCTAGCATAAATATGTATAGGTACAGCACAATTCTGCTTGCCTTTTTTCCAGTCAATTCATCATATTTCTGTGTGTTACATGTGATTTATGATTTATCCTGAATTGTTATGCAAATGAAGTGCCAGCATCTTCCTTTTTTTTAAAGATGAGGTGCTAAGATTGCGGCGCACATTGATTGTCTGCAATATGCTCCTGACAACACACGGGGCTTTTTCTTTTTTTAAGATATATACAGCACTACCACTTTCTATTGTGACTATTTGTACATTCGGATAAATGTTGCAGTTAAGTACAGCTATAGTACTGCAGTATAGTTAGATAAGTACAGCTGGACAAATCCCCTGTGGTTTCATTTGCAAGCTATTTATAATACCAGATATAATAATTCTGTTTTAGCAACCCGATAGTCATGAAAGGACATTTTTATTTCTTTTGTAAAAGGAATTTAACTTTAGTTAAGAAAAGGGATAAAAGAAATATCATTGCGGCACAAGGTGTTTGGAATTTTAAAGCTGAACGTATGGGGAACTATTTATCTACAGACAGATTTGAAACTTAGAGCAGGGCCCCCCAACCTTCAGCTAACTCTACTTAAGAAAACCTGTATCTTGGTGGCAACAGACAAAGGTCAGAATAAATTTCTCCAGCATACATTTGCTCACCCAAGAAACAAATTGCATTTTTTGACCTATATTGTGGTTGACGGACCTGTGCTTGGCTTGGAAGTTGCAGGAGCTGGCTGGTGACCTTTCTAAGGTTTTGATCACTATGTCATTGGTTGAGGCCAACTGCAAAACTAATTTCTCCTGGTATATAGTCCTTGATTACTAAACATGACCCTCTAAGCCTCCTCGCTTTGTTTCCTAGGAAGTAACCATAGGGGAATGATGGTGTACATCTTGGGAACTTGCCCCAAAGCGCGTTGATTCTGAACCCAAGTCTTCAATCTCATGTATTTTTTGTATTCTGTTACAATAATAACCATATCAAAGACACGAGGGGGTCTTGTTTGGCAAACTTGACTTGTCCACATCCAAGTTTCTATCTAAACTTATTAAATACATATTTCTGGCAGCCGGAATTCCTATTTCTAAACACTGGAAGACTCCTACGCTATTGCTAGACTACATATTTATCAAAATGCACTGGATCCTGACTAATGATAGGCTATCTAGGTTCTTACAGAATGACCTCATCTGTTTTTATAATCTATTTTTTTACATCTATTTTAAACTAACTTTTTATAGTCCTGAATTGGAGGAGCTCTGCTTTGCAATTTAGAAGATCAGTCAGGTGGCATTTGCAGAAAAGGGACAGGCAATGTCCCTTGTGCAATAATCTTACCCATCTGATCCCCACCCAGCTTTCAAATATTACTGAGCTGGGCATGCAATCTCGGCTTCCCTTGCACATGCCAGGAATGAATGAAGTTACATCATCCAGGCACTGGCAATAAAAATAGCAGCGGCAATTTGCAATTGGAGGTGGACAGGTAAGTAATCCCGGGTTTAATTCTGCTTTAATAGTTGAAATGTTATATAGCATTTTATTTGTAATCCTTGTTTTGAAATCCTTGCCATTCCTTATCTAATTTTGTTTTTGTGCTGAATCAGACTTTACAAATATTTCTGTTCATTTATGTTGGCCTGTAACTTCTTTTTCTGTTAAAATTGTAATAAAGATTGGAATATAAAGCTGAAGCCAATGATAAGGTAAAATAAACCCTAGATGTGACCATTCCTCCTTGCACAAGAGCAAATGCCTAGTTTTGCCTATAGGGAGATGACTAAGACAAAGTACTTATTCCTTGCTCTTCCAGCAGCTGACGCTCTCCTTGCTCTTTTTCACTTCCAAGAAGTAGGTCAGCTTTTGGCATTCTCATTTGCTCCTGCATTGATGGCGTTGAAAAGAAGTGGCTTTGGGAGACTGGTCGTATAGAAAAAAGAACTGTAAAACACCCCACTGACCCCAGAAGCTATAGGTATGGTGGAGTAATTAATCTTCAAAAATCAATTCAGAATCAGAACTTTATTAACACAGGAAGAGAAGGGTTGAAATACATACAATTCAAATAAATACATTAACACTCTGGAGTTTCAGCTTAAGCAAAAATGCTCATTGCAGTCTCTAAAACACAGGAGACCACTAGAGGGAATGCATACACATGGGCCTAAATATAGCTATGTGTGTTTCAGTCCAATTGTACAATTTTCTTTACTGCTTTGGGCCTGGTAAAAACAGGCCTTTACCATTTCTGAGCGTTGCTTGCTATAATCATTTCATGAAGTGGTTAAAGCGCATCTCCAGTTTGCAATGCCAGCTGTGCAGTGATTCAAGCGAAAAGAGAGAGATCTTTCACCTCCCGTTCTCAGCGATAAATTTGACTATCTAGGGCCCATCAAACTCCCCCAACCAATTCCCATTGGTAGACAATTATTTTGGCACTGGTCGATAATTCTCATTCAATGCCATGTTTTCTGTACATCTTGTTTTATCATTTACGTCTTTCAGCTCCATATAAATCCCACATGTTTTCAACTGCTCGCTATCGCTCGCTTCTCACAACATCGGCTCTGCTCTCCTGAGTTACCCCGACTCGGCACGTCCTTCAAATAACACTTTTCCTGACAACTGCTGTCAACTCCATCATCCGACTATTCACATTCACTCATTGACTCCCAGCAGATAGCCGCATTCCCGGCTCCCTCGCATGGTGCAGCACAAATAGGTCTTCACAGCTGTACGTTGGATCATTCCTAACCGATTCCTGCTGCTATTAATTGTCTTCCCATATTTCTTTTGAGATGATCTGATAGAATCTGACAACTTGTGAAAACCAAAGAAAACTAAACTTTTGTGAGTTAGCCAAAACTGTATCCATTGATCTTAACCTGTGAACCCTTGAATATTTTAAACCAAGAATATTCTTACAACTATGCTGCCTTTATCATCTTTATAAAAGTCCGTGCACAAAGGGAAAAATGTGATTAGTTAAATCAGCTTAAAAAGCTATTTCACCAGCCTAAAAACTGCGGGCTTAAAACACCAAAAAAGTTTTGTGTTTTTTTTTAACTTGATTACTTTCTTTTTTAAAGATTCCATAAATGATTTTACTTACTTTCAATATGCCTTTAAAAAGTGCACGTGCTGTCGGCTTCTACATCTTTCCTTTCCTACTTATTATGTAGCTGCTGGGGCAATATATTTGAACTGGTGGTGCCCAGCAGCAGTTTCATAGTTTATGCTAGGGGGGCTTTTACTGATAAATAACACGCAAAAAGTGCAAATAGAAATGTATAGAAATTGTTTTGTTAAAATTTATTGTAACAGGGTCTCTTTAAAACTAAGCATCAATTGAAAATTACAGCTATATATGATGTAGGCAAAGCCCAGTGTGGTATTCATTACCGTTGTATCTATAGTATCCAGGTGGTCAGTGACATCATGATACACCGATGGCATAAGGTCCCATGTTGATGGCTTTGGGCTTTTGTCTATGAAACTAACTGAGACCAGTTTAAAATACTTCTGAGTTCATTTAGAATTTACTGACAGGTGCATTTTACCTGCAGATGATCTCTTTCAAGCTGCACTTTAAAAGAATTTTGTATTCCCATAAATTTGTATGCAACAAAAGGATTGTTCGACTTCAAGAGCACCCTTGCAATTATTAGATAATTACAGCAGAATTTCACTTTCTAGCATTTGTAGAACTTGGTGGAATATTGGCATTATTTTGCCATGATAGATACTACTGCAATGTAAATATTCAGCCTGTAGAATTCTGGTAGACATGCATAATAACATTTCTAATTTTTCAGGCTGTTGCTGGGCAAAATCAGGTTTCTGATTGTTTCAAAAACCAAAATGGTATTGCAGTCGTTCTTACCTACCTGATTGGTGCCCTCTTCTGTCAAAAAATTGCAGAGATGCTCATGTTCAGTTCAGCACAGGAATCCAGGATATTTGGCACAATTCGGCTTCCCCTGCTGCTGCCAGGACTGAATCCACCCCCATGCACCTGAATGGGAGTTACACTGTCCTGACCCAGTCAATCAAGAAAGTGAAGATGGCAGCACCTGTGATGAATTGGGGAGAGGTGATTGCAATTAAAAAATTTAAATCAGGCAGGTTAGGTTGTTTTATTGCAGAAGGTAGATCACCTGTCCCTTCTGCAATAAAAGACCTTTCTGGTTGCAATTTTTGAATATTCCATACATTTAGGTAGCGAGCTGAACACATATTTTGGACACTTATTGTGGATGAACCTAGAATTGACCAACTGAAGCAAACCCCAGGTCATAACACTGCCCCTACAGGCTTGGGGAATTTTATGGCCAGGCAGTATGTGCTTGTATATATTTATATAACTTATATACACCCCCCTAGTCCTCCCATCTTGAGGCACTACTAACTATTGGCACTGACACAGCAGGATCCCAGATAGTTTACAGCACAAAATAAATTCTTGGCTTAGACATCATTACAGCTTTATGATATAAGATCTTTTACAAGACTTTAGTCTCTAAAAGTTTTATATTGCATATAAATTCAAAGTGGATAATTATTCGGTACCCATCGATAAATACAGGTAATGTCTTGCCATGTTAATTCTGAGAAGAGCAATTGTGTTTTCGGCTGGGGAGTGGAATCTATGGCAGTGTTAGCTAGAGATTGACACAGCCATGTATCAGCAAACTCATTACTGATAATAACATTGACTGCGCCACTCACCAGCAGTGAACGAGCGTGCTAAAAACGGCTGGGTTTCTTATATATTAAAATATTGTTTTTCATTTTCAAGACGTATTAAATAACCCGAAACTCACTGGTGACATTATAACTGGTTCTTTGTAAATTAGGTTTAAATAAATAGATGCTCTAAATAGAAGCTTGTCGAGTGTATTTTTCTGTTTACCAAGGCCTCGGAAGTGTTAAAGTGGAGCTCTGGGCTGATGGCAAAGCAGAATATTGTTTTATATTCAGCAAATACAACCATAGAAAAACTTTCTACTTCCTTTGAAATGGTATAGGAGCTAAGCTAATGGTCAGTATATAAATCCTTTGTCTATGTTTCCTCTCTTCTGCTGTAAAAAAACTCATTGACAGTCTTCCTGCATGCTCAATGAGACTGCTATGGTTCGCATTCATCGGAGACTTAACTTTCCTTTTCACTGCATACATGTTAGGTGACTGTTGTTTTGCAAGAGAGTCCTGGAATGCTTGTAGGGGTGTTTTCCCTGAGGTCACCTTAAACTTGCACTTCTTTTTTAGGTTTGCAGTAGTTCCAGAATTTCCCCACTTACACATGCTCAAGGGCTACTTATGATGTGTCCTCTGCCAGACTCTATTGGAGCATCCAGAGGACTGAGTCTGAGATAAATCATAGGCTGAGCTTATATATTTAATGACTAGTGAATCTCTGATGGGCTTTTCCTCAGTGAGTTGAGTTTAGTTTTAAAGAATATTCTTTTCAAGTGTCCTTTCTTTGTCTACAGGCTCCTCCTTGGGTTGGTGTTGGGTCTTGATCTTGGTACTCTGGGTCTACCATGTGCTACATGACCTTAAAGAAACTTCATCCATGCTGATCTGGCTGCTAATGATATCACTGGGGAAACTGCAGACATCACATACCTTCAGTGGTATGAAGAGTCACCTAAGTTGATCCTGTAGCTACAGAGAAATATTCCTGGATGCTCCTTCCCCCCGTTAACTCAAGAGAAGCCTGACCTTCATGCAGAGACTGGTATCCCGAGAAGAAGTACTACTGCTGGGTATTTCATCCCTCCCTGTTTCCTTGTCTTTGCAATAAGCCTTTGAAAAGACATTTGATGACTGGCCAGCCATTTCTTCAAACGAATCAGTCGTATACCAAGCTTACTCTACTCAAGTCCAAATTGCGTGGAGGAACAGCAAGGAACACTGTACTAGGGTTCCATATTCCCACATTGTGTAAACTTAGCCTTCATTTAAACAATCTATTTGGTAAATAAAGTCTGAAAAGAATTACAGTACAACTAATAATGTTTAAAAGGGCTATGTGGCCATTTGAGCAAAATGCAGTATTTATGTACCGGTATGTTGATGTTTTGATTACTGATTCAGAAGGTTGACAACTTTTACATAGACATTGCATTCTTCTTACTTCTTTTGTTATACACTCTGGCTAAAATTCACAGTCTGGGTAAATATGACACAGATTTGTCTGGTTACCATTTGTCTCGTTCTGTATGCCAAGTGTAATATGGATATCTGTACTTATTCTATATGCATGAACACTAAATAGTAGCATTTCTTTTTTCCTATACGCTGGGTGTAATTCTCAATATTTGTACTGATTCTTTATGTATGGAACCAGCACATGTCGGTATTTTATTCTCTGTATCTCTTATTTTGTCCCTTTGGATATTGCATAATACAACCTTTCTTGCATCCTGGACGTGATTCTTGGCGACAGTTCCTATGTGCTATCTGCACTGTACAACTTCTTGTTGTCTGTCAGCACAGCATCTTCATCAACATATTTACTGTGTGCATTTGTAAACCTCTATTTGCAGCCACACTACACAAACAATTTAACTACAACCAATTCTTTTTCTGCAATCTGCCACTTTCTAACCACCCTATAAACGTTCAGGCCTGGAGCGAAGGGACGGTAGGAGAATGGTGGAATGCCTATGTGACTGAGGGAGACAGGGAACAGGCCGTGATAGGATTGATATGTTGAGGTGGGGTTGTTTTGAGAAGAGATAAGGGTGGGTTAAGGTGATGTAGAAGGGGAGGATCAGATTTCCTACCCAACCTCCCCATTTTGTTTTTTTGGGGTATTGTAGTGGATTGCAGTGAGGTCCTTGAAGGAAGTTGGTTTGGGGAGTGGTTTCAGTGGTGTGGGAGATCCACCCGTGGTGTGGAATCTCCGGAATTGTGGTGTTGGAGAATCATGTTTGGAAGAGTTGCAATTGGGCACTGCGATTAGTGATGATGTAATTCCCAAGCCTGGTGGCGGCAGCTAAGAGCATACATATCATGGCACAGATCCCAAAAATGGGTTAGTGTGAAGGGGGGACCTTCGTGGACTGGTAACCAAAAAGGAGATAGGTAGATTGTTATTTAATTGCAGTGCATTATTGTTAATACTATGTACAATTTGTTTTGGTATTGGGAATTTAATTATAATGTTATGTTTATTTAGGAAGTTATTTATTTGTTTAATAAAAGGCCTACAGGCCATTAAACCAAAGTTGGTGTTGTGTATTGGTGTTTATGGGGGTAGAAGGTTTTTATTAACTGTGGTAGTCTTTCTTTCTTTCCTTGTCATGTTCTCCCATTGCCGAGGCCTGGAGCCAGTAATCTGGGGATCTCAGAGCATAAACTGTTAGGAGATTTCAAAATTTTCAGCTTTAGCCCCCTTGCTGTGCCTTATAAAGACAAATTATAATGTACAGTGCAGAGTCATGTAACAGCAGCCTAATGCCTGATGTCCTTCAGTGCTAAAAATCCCTATATCTTGACATGTAAACTTTTTTTTCGGCTTTATGCTATTTTGTTTTTTGTTCCTTAAATGGCCCAAAAGTTCCGAGCTTCTACCCAACTGCTCCATAGGCCTCAAAATTTTGAGAATCTGTCCTGAGATATGAAAGAAATGTAGGTGCAAAGTCCTGTGTGGAAGACTCTTTCTCTACAACGTCCTCCCTTCTCATGAAAAACTACCCCTCCGACAGAAAGGCGTCTCAGTTTTTATTTCACTCGGGAGGCAAATAACTAGTCAGTCAGGCCTGAGGCACTCATGAGTGATATGGGCCGTGTAATATGCTTTCTATTGCGCTTACTATTATTAAGGACTTCAGAATTAACTGTGACAATTATTCTATCCAGAGTTGGCATCGCCATTAGCTTGAGCCGTTTACTGCTAATAAAACTTTTAATTGACTGTTACTAGTAATAACCTTCCTGCTACCTTTCCGATAGGAATTAGACTAAAAGCGTTGTTCCCCGACTCGCCTATTGATATTTTCAAGAGGTGCGGCACAGCGGGGTGGTAATAGGTTCCTAAACATCATTATTGAGAATTATTTATAAACGGCGTATGTAAAGTAGATCTCACTCACCACTGAGCTGATAAATGGAATGGGCTCGCTAGCAATATTCAACAGTTACCATTGCAGACGATTAATCCGGTAGACCAGTCACCACTTCAAGTGATTTCCGCTTAAGCACGAGACGGTATTAAAACCTGTTTCATCAGATACATAGTAAGTGTTAATTTTTGTTCTCTTTCTGAAGGAAGGAAAGAAAAAAAACAGCCGACGGATATGGAATATTCTATTCGCTTTTAAATAATATTCTGCTATCTTTTCAAAGAAGCTGGTGCTTAATAGACAGACTCGAGCATAGTGAAACATGCACAATGGAGAGAGTTGGAGAAATTAAAAGGGATTTTCTGCATTCATTGTAGTGTTTTTGATCAATGTAAAAGCAATGCAGTGTTCACGTGCAAGGATTGCTGTGCTAGGTGGGTATTTGCCATTTGTATTTTAGTTGATACTTAGTGAACTAGTGAAAAGGTCCTTTGGACCCCTTGCAAGTTTGCTTGTGAACTGTGCTAGTGACTTTATACTTCCAGGATGGCAGCATTTTGGCAATTTTAGGGGTTCCTGTAACGAGAGACACACAAGTGGCCATTATGGAATTCTACTACAAATTCAGTAGGGTGCAGCCAGTAGGGTTGGTGCCACCTGGTATGGGGAATGGTGACTCATGGGGTGACATGGCGGAAAATGAGGAATTGCATGAATGGTCTGCATGGCCAAACTGCGGTAACAGTGGGAAGGATGTAAAAGGGAGCATGAAAAAAAGAAACATTAGACATACCCACTGTGTATTAATGGTACACATATGCCACAGTCATTTTACCTACAAAATATGCTTCCACTTACCAAAAGACAGCGCACACGCATTCAAACACCCACATATATAATAGAATATACTTAGGCCTCACTAAACAGCACTAGAAATTCCAGCACATGTTGATAATAGTAATGCAACATATTGTCACAGAGTGTACATGTCACAAACCTCAAATCCTTAGCCGTAAATGTACATTTTGGTTCTAGGGATGAATGAAAAAGAACGCATATGATGTAATGTAATACAGAATGAAATTAATATGTGAGTGGTGCCGTGGAATGCCAGTCATAATCATGACATTATTTGGATACTTTGCATACTACCCAATGGTGGATGTAGCCAACAGTGTGAAGCATTGACTTGTGGCTCTCCACTGAACTGGCCTGGGGCCCTGTGGGAGCCCCTGTTGGCTAAAGGGGGTCCGAGCCTTCGTGCAGCGGCACACTTTATATATTCTCATGTATGCCCCTACTAATACCCCACTCCTAATACCTTGGAATCAGTATTACACACGGTGGGACAGAAGCATGTCCTTGGGTATATCCTCTTTGATGGTGTCAAGTGGTATGGTCAGTATCAGGATACCCCTGCATGAAGCTGGTAATGCTAAAACCAACAACACATAGCAATGGGTTTTTGTAGGCTCAGAGAATGGAGGACATTTTAGCATGGATTTCTACCTTCTCTGCCACACTTTCCCTGGACCACTGGTGTAAAATTCCATCATTAGGCTTCCCCATCAACCTTTACATAAATCCTACTACTGAAGAACTTTTCCCTCAAAAATCTCAGCAGATTTGCGGCACTTATCTAATGCAGCTCTGTCATTTACTATACAGCAGCAGCAAAGTCAAACACGCTGTAAAGATAAGTGCACAGAGCACGTAAGGGAATTCCACAATCCCCAATATCTCATTACACAAATGCACTACTTTATGCTCTTTTATTCTTTCAATAAGATTGACATAATTAGTAGATTAAACTCTGAAGGTGGATTGCTCGTTTCATGTTGTCGCTGTGTAACAGGGAAGCTTTTTTTCAGTGTTTCTGTCCTCTAAGTCTTTGTTCTGTAGTTGTGTTAAGGGAATTTTAGCTACTCGTATTTCAAACTGAAACGAGTTATGGAAGGAATAGATATTTAAGCATTAGTGTAGCATTATTGTAATGTTTATCCATGAAAAGTAAAAAATCTTGTTTAGGGTAAAATATCCAGAGAGGTGTGATTGGCTTTTTGAACTGTTTAAAGTTTCAAAAGAAGTGTTTTCTTTGATTTTTTCATCCTCCACCACCCTCTGTTTCCTCACCCAACACCATTTAACCTATTCTTGTGATCCCAGGCTGTCATCCACATGCCCCTTGGGTGTGCATAACTACACCAGCAACACATAAATGAACTCTTTACAAGTGCAGTGGGTGAGAACAGGAAATAACAATGATATCACCAGATCAGACTGGGTGGGAATGTACATATATATATACATATATGTGTATATATATATATATATATATATATATATAAAATGATTTTTTAATAATTATGGATGTAAAAAGGTTCATTGAAGGGGTAAAGGGAAAGAGAGATTGGACCTGCTTGATAGATGAGTAAACCTGGGTGATGAAACAAACCTTGCATAGATCTGGTCCATGATTGAAAACACTTGCCAAATAATTGAAAATTATTTTCTGAAATGTATTCTAGGTTTACTTGATGGCCCAGGATTTCCCATTATATTCTTTCTTCTCCAGTCTTGGAAAGCTTTAATGAATCAGGCCCGTTGAGTGTATGTGTGTTTATGGAGGGGGGTGCAAAGATAAACCCTACATATCCAGACAATTCTATTGGAAAATGTAATCACATTTAATTAAAATGCATAATCACAGGTAATCTTTGGTACTTTCATGAGTTTAATGTAGAGGATTAGAGCCTTGATCTCATCCCCATTGAACACATTTGAGTAAATTGAAGCCAGATCTTCTAGCCCAACATCAGTACCTGACCTTACAAACGCTCTTTTGGCACAACTTCAAATCTTGTGGAAAACTTTCTTGTAAGAGTGAAAGTTTTTCTATCAGAGGAGTGGCCAACACCTTATTAACACCTAGAGTTCTTAAAGGGAAAGACCAATAAACTAATGGTGTTGGAAGGTTGGGTGTCTACAGACATTTGGATGGATATATAATGGCAAAAGATACAGTGGGAAAAAGTCTGTCTTTAACCAAGTTAATGAGTTCTGTCCAATGTGAACATAAAATAATAAATAGAAGATCTGAAAGTTACCTGCCCCGGGCTGGAGCTCTTGTAGACCTTTAACCAATGATCTAGAAAAGTCAACTTTATCTGCCCAGAATCAGTTTTATCCATCTCTCTCATATTATTCTTACCCCATTATAAAGCCATCACTTTGCTTGTACACTTCAAGTTTTTTTGGCTTGGGGCTTTTAAAATGAAATATTGTGTAAGATAATACAGATGAGTGAGCTTTAGTGGGATCAATGACAATTTGTTCAGCAGGATATAGTTGTGGGTGCTTTGAGCAAAACTAGCTAAAATATATTTAGTCCTTTCTAGCACTGCAAGTGTGTTAAGAAGCTCTCAAAAATCAAATTTCTGATAAGATCATGTAGAGAGGGAATATCCTGCTGCTAAGTCTTGTCAGGGAAGAACCTAAACAAGTTCCTCCAGCCAGGATCAAAATGGAGAGAGGTAAAAGGTCACCATTGAATGGCAGAGGTCACATCAAAGCTCTGTGAGGATCAGCTAAAGAGCTTAAAATGGAACAATAAGACTGTTTTTTTTTCCCCTCTTATTTCCTCAGATCAGACACTCCGAGCAATAACGCACCACGGGATGCCGAAAGAAGATGCATGGAAAGTTGTTGAGAGAAGCAAAATCATTTAGAAATTATTGATTTGGGCTTGGGTTCCATTTCATGAGATAAGGAAGGAGATTCTGAATGAGAAATATGTTTCGGAAAGTTTTACACCATCTGAACTGTATGACAGAAAGGGATTTGGGATTTAATACTTTGTTCGTGTCCAACCAACCTCCAGGGCTGTCTGTGGCAGATTTGTAGAATTAACAAGTAGCAGCAAATGATCAGAAAAGCAGAACTTTTCTATAAGATGGACATGGATAATTTTGCTGTTCACATTTGGGTTAAAGTCGTATTGATCAGGTTACTTAGTCATTTGGTTTGGTTTTTTGAGAACTAAATAATGTAGATATTTAGTTCAAATTCTGCTGATGAGATATTTGGGGGTTCTATTTATAAGGCAGGGAGTTCGAGATTCCCTCAAACATTCCCTGGTGGAGAATCTTCCAGGTCTATGTGTTTCAATAGCAGTTATTGATTCTCCATCAGGAAATGTTTAAGGAGATTTTAGATTGCCTTTAGAGATAGGACTTTTTAGGGAGCCACGATCTGTTGATTTATATTGCTGTGGGTTTGTAAAGCTTAGGGTTCAATGTTTGTAGGATTTAGGATTTAGATTTACAACTAACTGCAAACTGTCCTTATCAGGTAAGGGCTGTAGTGTTCATGTGTAGAGCTGTATGCTTAGGACTTAGGCTGTATGACTTAGGGCTCAATAGAGGAAGTAAAATGGGGGGCCTACCAGAAGGCATAGCTTACCTGGCACAGTGGCATTTTTATGTAAGACAGAAAAGGCCAAGAACACACCAGAGGGAACCAAATACCTAATTTTGAAGGCATAAGACTGTGGTGACAGTGGTTTTTCCAGTCCTTCTGTGGGCCAATCTGACCTTGACCATCATGATTGCCTTCTGCTGTCCCTGAAATTTGATGTACCAGAACATTTCAAGTGCAGAATATATCATAGCATGGAAAAGGAGTACTGCCACTGGTGGTCCTCTCATTATATAGCTCACTACTTTACTGTTTTTCTTTCTGTTTTCCGTGAGGCTGTTATTTCTTTATTGTGTCAATCCTTGTCGAAATCCTTTGTGCCAAAAAAAAAAAAATAATAAAAAGAGAATACGGGGGGCGTGGCCTGGCGGACCATCAAGATGGACGTGTGATCTGTGCCTGCTCTAGCACTCGATCACAATCCACAGCATCCAGGATAAACACCGCATCTTAAATGGGCAAGCAGAAGCGGGTTAAAGTGGGGAAGCTTCCCCCCACTCCAGCGCCGCAACAGAACACGCACCAGTCCTCTATTCCGGACTATATTGGCGATCCCTCCCCGGCCTCCTCTCCGGCCTCAGGAAGGGCGCCATCTTCCTCCCCGCACACGTGGCAGCGGGGAGACAGGCAGCGGGATCCGGCCGGTACTGCGACTCAGCCCTCCACTCACCCTGCAGATGATGGGGAATCCCCCCCCTCCTCACCTCGCAGCTTGGATTCCCGCTCCGTGGATCCGGTGAGTCCCGCGCTCTTCTCAGGGGAGATGAGCTCTCCCGCGGTGTCTCCACGCAGGGAGCCTACGCATACGCATCAGGCCCCCGGGAGGCCTCTAGGGGACTCGGGCTGACAGCTTCACGGGGAAGAGATGTGTCTACCTCAAGGCAGACTGGGCTCATGGAGGGGATTGGGACACAACAAGCACTTGGTTCCCCCCCCTGTACCCCTGACCCCCCTTCTCATACTGGCTCCCCATCTTTTCATGGGGAATTGGCAGAAGTTCCTCCTGGATCACAGCCTGGGCTAGATCCGTACATTTGCAGGGATAGAGGTCATCACCTATCAGAAAAGATACCTTATCCACCCTGGCAGCAGTACTTCAAATCATTACCAACTAAGGAGGATTTCCAGAGGTTAGTGGCGGATGTACAAGCAACTTGCCGAGCCGAAATAGGGGCCCTTCGTGCTGATCTACACTCCCTTGCTGGAAGGGTGGATGTTCTAGATGAATCTGTGCACTTTGTAAAGGAAGACCTTACATCGCTCACACGCAAAGTGGAGGATAGGGATCACAAAATAAGAGAGCTCCAACGTTCAATTGAAGACCTGGATAACAAATCCAGACGGAATAACATAAGGGTACGCGGCCTCCCCGAGGCGACCCCAGACCCGGATCTAAAACCGGTCCTCCAAGCATTTTTTACCCAGGTCCTAGGTCGATCCTCCTCCCGGGTAGTGCTTATTTCCAGGGCTTTCCGCACTTCCCGACAACCTGGGACGGCGGCTAGGCCTCGGGATGTTATCTGTCAGTTGGCGGACGCTGACCTGAAGGATGAGATAATGACCACTCCCAGGAATATGCGAAACCTGGAATTTGACGGGGCACCTCTGCAGTTATATCAGGACCTATCCTGGCACACTCTTCGGCAACGCCGCCTACTCCAACCCTTGCTAACCGTGCTCAGGGATCATCATATCCCCTACAGATGGGGTTTCCCCTTCAGTTTATCAGCTCGCCATGAAGGGAGATGGGCCTTACTGCGCTCTCCAGAGGATTTACCATCCTTCTGCAATAACTTGGGGATACCTCGCCCTAAACTCCCGGGTTGGGAGCCAGAGGAACATTCCCGACCCCGCTCACCACCCTGGCAAACGGTGGCCCCTCGAAAGAGATCCAGAGGCAACTACCAGGATTCTTCACCCTCGCATGACCGTCCCTCTACTTCTCACCACTAAACGTTAGTCCGCTAATTCCCAAAGGCTTACTTACAGGATATCCACATCTCCATTGCAGATCGCCACGTGGAGGTGGACTAGACTACTGCGGTAGTCTCCTGGACTCCCTCTGGTTTTTTCATTTTACTATGGGTTCTCAGGTCTTGATATGGGTATACCTTACTATGGTTACTAC
>NC_092865.1:14074135-14076874 GCF_032062135.1 Pyxicephalus adspersus | reverse complement strand
CTCCCTCAACTTTACGCTGTCCCGCTCTATCGTAGATACGGAAGGGAGATATATTATCTTGAATGGCACAGTGCAGGGCGTATCCATCACTTTATGCAATATATACGCTCCTAACGCCAACCAAATTCACTTTATCAGCAAAGTATTTTCTCGCCTTCAAGAGTTTACCCATACCTTCTTGATAGTGGGAGGAGATTTTAAGTTAACCTTCTCTCCCTCTGGGGACAGACATTCTCTGTATCGCTCCCAGCCCTCAGCGCAAGTGTCCAGACAATCCAAAGAGTTTAGGCAATTGCTTAGAAAATACCAGCTTTATGACAACTGGCGAATTCACCACCCTACTGGGAGACAATATTCCTTTTACTCCCCCCCACATTGTACTCATACTCGCATTGATTATCTCTTCACTAATCTTCCTCTCTTGAGGAACAGTATCTCTGCTGAGATACATCCAATCACATGGTCTGACCATGCTCCAATTACTTTGGATGTGACTTTTTCTCCCAAATCGGTGAGAATTTGTCATTGGAGACTAAATGAGTACTTACTGAAACACCCAGATTCCAAACTGTCTCTGACGGCAACGTTACAAACCTTCTTTAGAGAAAACGAAGGCTCTGTGGCCCATAACTCCACACTCTGGGAGGTGCATAAGGCGGTGTTTAGAGGGCATTGCATAGCCCTGGGCTCACGCCTTAAGAAGGACTCTAACCTTCAACGGACACTTGTGACACGGGCCTTAAAATCTACTGAGGCAAAATATATAGCGAAACCATCCCTGGGTCTCCTGCGGGAATTGACCTCCCTCAGGTCAAAGTTGAGGGCTCTGGAGCTACGTAAAGTTAGCTGGTGGATGCAACGCACTCGCCAACAATACTATTATAAAGGTAATGAGGCGGATACACTGCTGGCTCGTAAATTGAGAAACATGCAAGCCCGCTCTTCTCCTGGAGCGGTTAGGGATGAGAGCGGGAAGGTGAGGTATGATCC
Source organism: Pyxicephalus adspersus (assembly GCF_032062135.1). Classification (NCBI taxonomy): domain Eukaryota; kingdom Metazoa; phylum Chordata; class Amphibia; order Anura; family Pyxicephalidae; genus Pyxicephalus; species Pyxicephalus adspersus. The sequence continues at coordinate 14,075,884 of NC_092865.1, read as the reverse complement.
CTCCCAAATTGCCTCCTGTTTTGAGGCCTATTATGCGAGGCTATACCAAGCAGTTCATTGTGCCCAATCCTCCTTGGGTAAGTCACTGAGTCCTACCATACAATCGTTCTTAGCGCAGATTGCTCTTCCTAGGGTTGCGTCAGAACATCTGGAGCAACTTAATGGTCCCATCACAGAGGAGGAGCTGGCAAAAGTTATTGCCCAGCTGCCCTCCTCTAAAGCTCCTGGCCCGGATGGTTTGTCCTACTTCTATTACAAAACTTTTTTACCAGAGCTCTCCCCATATCTCCTGAGGCTCTTTAATGATTTTATGCAGGGCAAACCAATCCCCCCTTCGATGTTGGCATCCCATATAACTGTACTACCGAAACCGGGCAAAGACCCACTGGACTGTTCGAGTTATAGACCGATAGCCCTTCTAAATAGTGATCTCAAAATCTTTACCAAGATTTTGGCTTCTAGGTTATCCAGATTCCTTCCCTCTCTCATCCATGGTGATCAAACGGGTTTTATTCCGTATAGACAAGCGGGCGACAATACCAGACGAGTTATCAACTTGATTGATATCATCAACAAACGGAAGACCCCCTCCTTGATTCTCAGTCTGGATGCTGAGAAGGCCTTTGACCGCCTCAGCTGGCCTTTTATGTTAGCCACTTTGGGAAAAATGGGCTTTACAAGCTCCTTTGTTAAGGCGATTAAATCTTTATACACGGTCCCTTCAGCCTCGGTCAAGATGCCCCATGCATTGTCGGCAATGTTTCCTATTAAAAATGGAACGAGGCAGGGATGTCCATTATCGCCCCTGCTTTTTGCCCTGTGCATAGAGCCATTGGCAGCTTACATCCGGGCCAATCCCAGTATACATGGGGTACCTGTACAAGGGAAAACATATAAGCTCTCATTATATGCAGATGATATTATGTTGACTCTCTCCCAACCGACTGTCTCTCTCCCCAACTTGTGGAAGGTCCTGGAGGACTACGGGGCAGTCTCGGGATTTAAGGTTAATTTTTCAAAATCTGAGGCTCTGCCTCTCCATATTGCCTCCACTGAACTACGGGCCCTGCAGGACTCTTTCTCCTTCACCTGGAGAGAGGGCTCTCTCAGTTATCTCGGGACCCGAATTACCTCCACTTACCCTCAACTGTATTCACACAATTTCCCCCCATTATTAAGGGAGATTAATAATTTTCTCTCTAAATGGAAAACACACCCTCTTTCGCTGCTGGGTAGGATAGCTTCAATAAAGATGATGCTTCTCCCTAAGCTGTTATACTTATTCGAGACACTACCGATCAGAGTCCCGTCCCACGTACTGAAAAAAATTCAAACGGATTTTCTGCGCTTTATCTGGGCATACAAAAGACATAGGGTACCTAAACAAATTGTTTGTGCACCTAGGGAGGGAGGAGGTCTGGGAGCCCCGGACATTCACAAGTACTATCAAGCGGTCCACTTGCGGCATATTTTGCAGTGGACATCCCCTCTTCCTCCCAGTATTAGTGTAGAGTTAGAGGGGAGATGGATAGCTCCCGCTCACCCCAATGTCATGCTATGGAGCTCCTCATTAAGGTTTGCCGACTCAGATTTATCAGCTCCAATGGTATTTACGAGAAACATTTGGAGGTCCTGCAAGGACAAGTTTGGTTTGGCCTCCCAGGCCTCGAGGCTGACCTCTATTATCCTCAATCCACAGATCCCAGATAGTCTGACGGGATCGATGTCGGGGCCCTGGAGGGATAGAGG
>NC_092865.1:14012481-14073554 GCF_032062135.1 Pyxicephalus adspersus | reverse complement strand
TTACTCTCTGCGATAGTACAGGATCAGATCCCATTGGACCCCCTTTCTCACCTCCTGGGTCAACCTCTCCTCACCCTGCCGAAAGTGTCTCGCAAGCTGGCAACCCATGTTCTCGTTGCGGCTCGAACACTCATTCCTGTTAAATGGAAGACGACTGTGCCTCCTTCTATGAGTGATCTTCATGCACGGATCCAGGAGATCCGCCTAATGGAGTATCTTACAGCACTTATTAGGAATACGGTGGAAAAATTTGAGGTTATCTGGGAGGCCTGGGACCGGTACTATGATCATCTGGCCAATTGATTCACATGTATGCTCTCCATGTTGGTGAATGTCACATTCATTTTATTGTTAATACCTCCTTATTATTTTCAATTTGTTAATATTATACATGTTGTCAGTGATATGGTTATTGCATTTGGCTTTGAACTTTCAGTTGTGGTATGTATTGCTGGTAATTGTTGATTCCCCCTTGTGTAACTCCGCCTCTCTTCTGTACCCCCTTATAAAACCATTCAATAAACATACAATTTTGAAAAAAAAAAAAAAAAAAAAGAGAATACAACTTACAGTTTGTGGGTGTAAAATTTGTACATTTCTAAAATCTAACAGCCATTTTGGCTCCCCGATGTAAAGCTTTTTGCGATTAGCAATACTGAGGACTAGTTATTATTGTGAATTGTTGCCAGAGTTTGCTTTTTTAGGAAATACTTCAAAAGGTTGAAAACATTTTATGGTATACAGTATTTGGTTGGGGTACATGGTAGTTGCATATATTTTCATCCTTGATCGTGAAAACACCCATTCCACTTTTGCCTAAAACTGGAATTCTTCTTTACCATTAGTTTCTGGTTCATTCAGTGTATAACCTGTTGTTTGAACAGCTGTCATATATACGTACCCCTGCAGTCACACCCTGTAAGGCTGCTTTACTCTGAAGGAAATTAACCTACTAGAATTCTGCTCAATGCTTGGAATTAACAGAGCCCCAAGGACAATGATATAACCCCTCTAAATAGACCTGTAAACAACCCAATTTCTCTAACAAAAACAGTGCATCACTCTTTTCGGTGGGTGAACATCGGCCACAGCTAAATTTTCTGACTTTCCAAATATGTGGGTGGCAAAAGCAATTATACTTGATAACTTTCTTAGCAAACAATTTCAATTATGCTAAAATGATTGTATGCAAGTATTTGAAACAGTCCCTAACCAGTAGCGAAAGGCACATTTTGACAGCCGATAAGCCGGTAATGACACAGATTTTGTAAAACAACCCGTCATTTCCCGATAAAGGCGCCCTAACCTCACATAATATCCTTCTTCTCCCCTCTTCTTCATAAACCCATCCCTTGCTTCCTAATATGTACATAAATCCTAATAATGAACATCCATTATTAAATCTGTTCAATAAACAAATAAAAAAGCCTGATAATTTTACTAAATGCTCACTTAGCTTGTAAGTTCCTGTGCACTTTGCAGCATCATATTAAGTTGGGTTGGTAAGACAGAACGGGTAGGATAGGGTTAACTAGGTATAGGAGAGAAGGTCAGAGTAAGGTCAAGGGATAGGATTGGTGGGATAAACAAAATGGGGGTGGAGAAAAGTTAATAAAAGTGGGGTGAATAAAAAGTGGGGCCAAAAGGTTGGGATGGCAGGTTACATGTTTCCTGTCCTTACTACCTAAAATGGAACTGGGGGCTTGGGAGGTGGTTTGAGGTCCTTGAAGGAAGGGTGTTGATAAGGTAATGGAGTTGGTGAAAAGCCATCCTTGGTATGGGGTCTACTAAGTGGTGACATTGTAACAGCAAGATAATAAATGGGTCGTGGGAGTAATTGGACAGTAATTGACTTTGTTCCTTTGGGTCGATAGGATGGCGGCTGGGAACCAACAATATCAATGGAGTGCAGGTATCAAGTTTATGGTGGTCGAATGTGGAGTGCCTTCGAGGACCTGTAACCTGTTTGGTTTATGTTGGTTAATGTGGGGTTATGTTTTCTTATGTTTGGGGGATAGGATATGAGTATGTGTGAAGTTATTTACCTAACTTTACCAGAACAAGAATTGGTATTAAATGGACATTTTGTACCTTTCATGCAAGTTGTCTTTATTTTGAGTATTATGGGGTGGATAAGGAAAGTGTGTTTAGCTGTGGGAAGGTCTTAGCTACCTCAGTCAAGAATACTTCCCTCTATGCTGTGGAAAAGAGGAAGAGTATAAGCTTTGTAGTCCTACATAGTTTTACATTGGCAATGTTATGTTTAGATACTTGATTTGTTACTGGCAAGAAAAATAAAACAGAACGTATTAAAGCCACCTTTTTATTAAGGACTAAAAGACTGTGTGGAGTGGGAAGGCTAGCATTGGTCAGGTACTGGCTAACAAGTTGTAGACTTGTAAATCTGCAGTGACAATGCCCATCCCTTATAACATTTTTTTAATTGTTGTAGTTCTGACATCTTCTATGCGAGGCTGGCAAATCTGCTCTGAATTTGGCAGCCGTGCAGTATGGTTGCCACCCCATCACAGGAAGCCGAGTTAGGTGGACTAGAATCATCAGGCATTTGTGGGACTTTGCATATATAATTTAGTTCTGCAGCATATATTTGTTTTTAGTGGGACATCATAACTCTACTTAAGAAGAATCTGAGTCCAAGGACAAGAATTCAAATCTGGAGAACACAGACAACTCTAGTAGACTTCCTGATAGCTGAGGCCTAGACCTTTCTTTATACAATGTGGAGATCATATACAGTAACTGATGAACTGCCGGATCACAATAACCATACATTTATAATTTTCTATTTTTGAAAAAAGTCTTCATTATTAAATGGCATTCCTGACATTCCAGACAGCCGTCATGTATTAAAACTTTTCCGGTGTTGGTGAGAACTCTGTCCATTTCCAGATGTTTACGTAAGACTCTATGAAGTGTTTGGTTTAATTGTGTGTGGCAGGTGCATAGCTGTAAAGCATGACACACACACACACATTGAACTCGTGTAACCCAAGACTGTACAAACTTATTCATACCCGCTGGCCAGGGTCCAGCAAACATGGAATAGCTGTTATATGAAACAGGCCTACTGATCTTGCACACCATAGAGTTAAATAGAGATGGGTGAATCTGCCTAACTTCAGGTCACACACAAATTTGCAAAAAATGCTAAAAGTTGCATAACTTTGCTTTGAACCCTTTAAAACCCTAAAGAAAGGAGGAAATTGGATGTCAACCTTGTTATTCAATTCTGGCCATTTGTAGGGCCAATAAGCAAGCAATTTTCAAATTAAACCCATGCAAAGTTGGGCACTGCCATGGGGGATATGTAACAATGCCAACACCAAAAAAGCAGTCACTCCCTACACAGCATTGTCAGCTTCTCATTTATATCTTTAACACGCACTATTTACCGTGTTTCCCCGATGATAAGGCATCCCCATCAAATAAGCCATCCCCCGATTTTTGCTCAAAACATTAAAATAAAGCACCCCCCGCAAATAAGACACCCACCGATACCTGCCACTGTGTGCCTCTGTGTGACTCCTCGGTGCTGGCTGCAGTGCAGAGCGAAACTGAAAGTGACTTCAAAGGCCCGCACACGCGCCCGCGACTCCGCTCCAGGAAGGACAAGCAAGCTGCTGATCGCTGCCCTAACGGAGTCTGTTACCTGGCCGTAGAAGCAAAAAAAAAAGTGAGTCAGTGAACAGAAGAGGACAATGAATGGCACAGAGTGATCAGAAGGGGACAATGAATGGCACATGAGTGATCAGAAGGGGACAATGAATGGCACAGAGTGATCAGAAGGGGACAATGAATGGCACAGGGTGATCAGAAGGGGACAATCAATGGCACATAAGTGATCATGAGTGATTTTTAACAATAAATGTGTACTGTAGTCTTCTTTATGGAAAAATAAGACATCCCCCTGAAAATAAGACCTAGGGCATATTTTGGCATTTCAAAAAATGTAAGACAGTGCCTTATCATCGGGGAAACAGTGTATATGGCTCTGTGAGATCAACATTTTTTGGAAAGTTGGCTGGGTTATCCAACCCTTCCAATTGGTATTTGTGGCTCATCAGAAAAGTGCAATGGCTATGAACTGCATTCTAGGCTGTTTCTTAATTCCTTTTGCCAAACATTTGCAATTCACAGTGATTCATTGCAATTCCAATGCAGTGGTAAACCCAAACCTTACCCCTAGTGCTGAAAGCTCTAGCTGCAATATTCACCTACTTTCTACACATTGGGTAAAGTACAACATAAAGACTATTCACATTCATTCCATGGTTTTAGAAGAGTATTATAAATATTGTTAGACGCATTAAACATGTCAGGGTAATTTTAATACAAAATCTCAATCAGATCTCATAAAGTATGTATATGACGTGCAATTTGTCAATTAGAAAACTCATATTTTATTTGTATTACCTTCATCCCTGCTTCATGCCCTATATACTCCAGGGAAGCATAGAAAATTATAAAGTGAGTCACTGGCACAGACATTCATAAATATTTGGTCTGTGAGAGCTCACAGACCAAACATCAGCTTTATATACAGTATTTTAGTAGCAAGGAGTTTAAATTCTTGGATGCCAGAGGAAGGAAGCCCAGTTGTTAACTACAGCTGGCAGCATCCACATTATAAAGCAACTACTATGGAAAAAGTTTTGCAAATTCTAATTTTGGCTACAGCAGTGTTTCTCAATCAAGGTTCCATGGAGCCCCAGGTTTCCTTCAGAGTTTGCTATGGGTTCCTTGAGCAATGAGCAACGTGTGACACCAATTATATTTTTGGCTGTCTGCAAAGGTGACATTCTTCCCAATGGAAATGTATTAGGCATTCTTCCAACTGGCCACCACACTAATTTACAGAGAGCAATGAATAGAGTAATCATAACGGGTTCCCTGAAGACCTGAAAGTTATTTTAAGGGTTGATAAAAGGTTGAGAAAGACTGACCGAGATTGCCCAAAAAGTTGCTTTTGAAATGAGGCATGGACAGTCCATATCTAAATTTTTAGGTGAATTTGGATAGACCTGATGACCTAATGACCCTAATTCATCAAGCAGAATCGGACGCTCGCTCGCGCATTCGTATTCGCGATCCGAAATCGTACGCCGTTGCGCAATTCAGCAACTGAAAAAGCTAGCTTAACAGATCCTCCTTAATCGCGCAGCTGAAATCTAATCGCCTTAATTGGCAGATTCGCGACCCCTATTGCTCATTATTATCAAGGCAGGAATCCGGCTGGCAGTGAGGAGGCAAGTGTACGAGCGCACTCGACTTCGTACCGCGGGAAACCGGCTCGCTGGTCGCACGTATCCGCGAGCGCGGATTTTATTGATGAATCAGGGTCATTGTATCAGATCTGGATTTAATCCCCATTTCCTTTCTCTAATGTTAAAATTTATGTCGTCACAGCACTGGAGCTAAAGCTTATCAAATACCGATGAAAGATCAATAAAAAGGCCATTTCATTTTGTTTGCCCTCCAGGACCACTGTTGGAGCTCTTCTTTACATGGAATGACATTATTTGCATATTTGGTAATCCAACAGTTTTTTTATTCTGAAATCTCTGACAATTATGTCACCAGCAGTATACTGTTAGCCATTGCTGCACAGACATGTTGTTTTCCCTTGTCTGGATTTTGCCTTCTAGGATTTGAAGCCTAATATTATCCACATTCAGCTGCCTGACTTTTATCTTGTCATATTGATCTATCCAAGAGTCTATATTAGAAGATGGAGTCTGGATCAGTGAAAGGTAACGGCCATTAGAGAAGATAGCCGAAGTAAAATAGGCAAGGCAGCAGGACACTTAGCGCCTGGAATTGTACAATTTGCAGACAAGGTAAGTGACAGGAATAAGTGTCCCCTTCAACGCAAGATGTTACAAAACACGGACTGCATCGATAACCTCGAGACCTCTCTTCACAATATTATACGCTTTAGGATTGATTTTTTTTACCATGTTTTTTTCTGCTGAAATAGATCTAAGTAAATGCCAGCCATGAATCCACCTCGGTCTAATGTTTTTTAGGTCTTTTTTTGTATTTGTTTTCTCTGATTTAAAGTTTCTAAAACAATTTCAAAACTTTCTATAAAAGAAGGTACACAACTGTCTGAAGTCAAACTACATGGGCAATTTTGAGGTCTTAGATAGGCAAGGTTCTCCCATGATAGATCCATCTAGCCCATTGCTTTTGCATATATTTGTAGATTTCCCTCCACTTATGGTGCACAAATATCCACATATGACCGAATTCGGGGCTGCCATGTGGGGGACAAGAGGTATTTCCCTACCCAGCTCTGATCAAAAGAGCTTGACTTTTGCAATGCTGTAACTGTTAGACATGGGAGAGGGGAGTCCATAAAGTGTCCTTAGTATGGGGTCGAGAAACTTCTGATGGTGGAGCTAGATAAATTATTATCCTTTTGGTCCAAAGCAGGTTGGAGTGACTTATCCTTATGGTAATCAAAAATCATTTATACTGAGCTAAAAAAAAACAGCATGGGAATAAATTACTAATGGAAAATAATCTGTTCTCATAGCAAAATGTATTATCCAATTTAAAGGGACATGAAATGAAGCTCCTCTGACTTCAACCATCCAATCATATGCAAATGAAAACAATTTTCTTTTCAGATTTTCAGATTAGGTAATTGGTGAGTGAACTATTCCCACATTCACTAAGCAAGGTGAGTTATGCTTTGCCTGGTAATAATTCACCTTGGCAAGTGAACAACTTTTCATGACTTCAACCATCCTCTGACTCTGACTTCAACCATCCAATCATATGCAAATGAAAACAATTTTCTTTTCAGATTTTCAGATTAGGTAATTGGTGAGTGAACTATTCCCACATTCACTAAGCAAGGTGAGTTATGCTTTGCCTGGTAATAATTCACCTTGGCAAGTGAACAACTTTTCATCCTCATTCATTCTCCATGGGCTTCCGCATGAGAGGCTAAATGTAGCATCTCCATAGAGGCAGCAGATCCCTGGCATGAGGAAGCGGTCAACATGCCTCAAACTCATGGCCAGTCTTTACATTTAAAACTCCCCATGCACAATCTCTACCCTCCATCTTCAACTCCATAGCTTCACTTTCAGGTTAAATGAAACCGACATCATCCATCCCTTTTTGGTAAACCATGTCATAGACATACCTCTGCCAGCATATATCTCACAATATACGAACGCATGAAAATGGAGAAAGCCATGGAAAAAGAAGAAAACCACGATTTTCATTGGACCACCTTTTAGATAATATTATTATTTTAAATTTCATGCCTGGTGCCGCCCCCAGCGCACGCTTACATGTCCCATGCCCGTCTGGCATCTGTGTCGCCAGGGAGGTAAAAACTTAAGGGTTCTCACCAACTCTTGTGTCATTGATGACACATAATCATGTATATGATGGCTGCATAATATGTTGGCACTATATAAATGCTGAATAATAATAACATTAGGATAATACAAATGGCAAAAAGGTAGCATTGTACATGTTTTATATTATTTGGTGATACAATTCTATAATAAAAACTATCAGGCTTTGTATTATTATTTTTTTTAACAGTTCACATAACAAACATCTTATATAATGAACCACTTAGCATGTTCTTATTTGTTTGTGTTCATGCTTTTATGTACGGAATACCTAATTTCTCAAGTGTGTGAGATTTGTGAAAAGGTTTAGAGAAGGAAAAAGAAGTTCTATAAGGAATTAAAAAAAAATAAAAGTGTAGGTGTATACAAAAGACCATGGGCTGAGAGTTTCTTAGATCTGATGAAGTGCATGAACTCGAGGCATTTTTATTTTCAAACTATACCTGCTCTAGACTTACCTCTTTAATTCATTCCTATAATATCCAGGGGGTACATTTATCTATAAAGGAGTCACATCTATTAGTAATAGTAATAAGTCATTGTTTGAATAGACATACAGCAAATAACTGAAGCATGCTGAGATTGGCACAGGTTATACCAACAGCCACCTTTTTTTGTTTGCTAGTAGCTTGTGGTAGCGTACTGCAACAGTTATGTCAGGTAGGAAGAATTAGAGGCGATCTTTATCAATGGAAAGGTGAAGGTCCTCTTTAACATATTACATTTTCAATTACATTTTAGTCATTGGGTTTAGATCTGCTTTAATCGTAATCCTAGAAATACAAGGATGAATTCAATCACCCAAAACTTGGCAGAAAAAAATCAGAAGTTGGAGAACACCGAAATATCTGAATCTTGCAGAAATTGGCTTCAAGTGGCTTCATGTCTTCGCTGAAGAGATCTTCAAGAGAGCATCGGATTGGTCTATAAACCAAGTGGAAAATCCCTTTAAATAAACCACTTTTGTTTTCTTCCATTTCATATTTCCATGACTGTATCTCTTTTACTAATTCATAGATGTTTCTAAATGAATAATCCATTGATACCAGTGTACCGACATAATATAATTTGCTCTTTTCAGTGCGGCAAAAAAACTGCCAACCTTTTGCAGAAAAGATCAGGATTATGTTTGCTAATTGGAAAATGAAAACCATTTCAAATGTGATTTCATAACAGAATGCCGTTGAATATCACAGCACAATATATGGAATGTTTTGCCTTTGCGGAAATAAAGATACAAAATGGCTTCTCGGCACAACAGTGATTAAACCAAACTCTCTTTTGTCTCCGATCAGCGAGCTGTCGCTGCACCCATGAACAGATGTTGGCTGCCTGTATTTCACATGGAATCTTTTCAAATCACATTTCCAACAATTTCAGAAGTGAAATAAAAAAAAATTCTGTGTCAGACAACACAGCTCTTTTATTCTGATGTAAATAAGGTAGTTTTTTTCTGACTGTTTTTGGGTAATTGAACATCATTTGAAGTAAAGAATTCTGAGTTGGAGTTAATATATTTAAAAAAAGTTTAAATGGCCTAAATCTGGTTTATACACCTTTCATAGCCACACACTATAACAGTCAATACCAAGTACAGTGTACAGCATGGACCACAGATTGAAGTGCTTTAGCCACGCACTCAGCCAATCTGGTGGCCAATGACATCTGTCACATCTGTCATTGGCCGAACAATGACAGAAGCCCTGCTGGTTGTTGCTTCTTTCATTGTCTTTAGCTAATGCAGCAAGAGGGCACCTATGGACACCCATGACGATCCACTTCAGTGCTGGCCATCTCTACAGATGCTGAACACAATGACAAAAGCTCTGCTCAGGTGGGTAGAAATGAATGAGATGAGTGAAGAGGTGGGTGAATCCAGCTAGGGGTCATCTGGGGACAGCAGGCCTGTCTCTAGCTGCCCCCCTGCTAGATTGGCTGAACAGGCTGCCAACCTGCGCGGAGCTCCTTGTCATTGTGTTCAGTGCCAGTGGGGATAACCAACACTCAAATGGATCCCCATGAGATTGCAGATTTGGATGCTTGACTGCCCAGAGGTAAACATTAGTAGAAAAAGGAACAATAAAAATTTCTTTTGCCCTCTCATTATTTCCAAGGATTATTTTACTTTTTCTTGGAATGGGTAAGGGGGACTATGTAAGTATGTGTAACCAGATGCCCTCTTGCTGTACTGTCTGAACACAAAGACAGAAGCTCTGCTTAGCTGAGCTCCTGTTTATGTTTTGCAAATCCAACAGCTATCATCTTCTGGTGCTATACTTGTCAATGACACATATAGTTATGACCAATTGGAACTAAACTTGGTAAAATTCTGAGTTCTTTCCAAACAGAAAAGGAGAGATCCTGGTCAGAATCAACTCATGGGTTCTTCAAGACCGATTTGAGATCCTTAATTACAACAAAAGACAATCCCTTACAAAAGCATTGAGTTACCTATGTTCAGTCACAAAGAGTTCTGGAAATATCCGTTGTGTACAAATGTTTCTTGTTGTGTAATTGAAGGTTGTATGTCTATGTACAAGAAATAGTAAACCCCAAACAGTCACCAATAAGCCAATATGGAGCAAATTTAAACTTCTCCAGCTGTGTACAATACTTAACGAGCCATTAGCAAGCTTTGGGCTACAAATTCATTCAGCTATGGCTGCATGGCATGTGTTTTCTTGATGTTGTCAACAGTGGAGCAAGCCTGCGTAATTTGGAGTGCTGGAGTGACCACTTCTCCATCAAAAGTCAATGTCAATCACTGATTTGTCACCCTTCTACAGGAAGTGTCTTTGTGTTCTTATATCACCAATCAACATTGTAATGAAAATTGCAAATTAAAAAATACTTTTACAAATGCCATTAACATGAAAAAGATCTTTATTAGGATCCTAATGACTGGGGTGACATCTACTTTAAGGCTCCTTTTCAAGTTATCTTTAGTTTAGATACAACATGTGCTTATTTCATTTTGGAGATTTAGATTTTTTTTGTCATGTCCATCTAAACTTGCTGTTGCATCAAAACAAGCATATATGCATTTATCATGGGTCAATAATAAATGCTGAGCCTCAATTTAGACAAAGGATTTACAATCCATTAGGTTTCTGGGCCTAAACTGTTATGGATTTGACGAAAGCATTACTATTATATTCCATTTTTTTTTTGTTGACTCAGATTCTATGTCAGCAAAACCAAACATTTTGGCTACAGTCCCAGGCTCCCACTGTCTATGAAGGAATCATATCTGCTTCTTCCCCCATGACAGTAATGAGAAGCTGGTATTAGCGCCATTTGCATAATTGCATTTTTTGTAAGTTGTCCTCTTTGTCAGTGGGAGACAACCAATCTCTATGATATGGCCAGAACATTATTCCATGAGTTTTGTGCTATCAGCAGTTATTTATGTAAATCCCGTCATTAGGAAGGGGTCATTTTCCAATTTCCCACCATTAACTGACTACCTCTTACAACAATGCAACGAGGAAATAGTTTGAAGCAACGAGAAGATACGCCATGTCATTCAATGGATCATCTGATTCGTCTTGTGAAAAATATGTTTTTTTCTGTCTTGACTTTTTGAGGAACTGACAAGCCTGATGACAGAGGTAAAAAGATAGGACATTCTCCTGTTTTAGACATGAGTTGCCAAACAACTAGAGATCAAACAAGCAAAGCCCGGGAGCTTTTCAAGAAGAATTTAAAAAAAAACAAAAAAGCATTTTTTTCATATTTCTTTTTTGGTTTTCATAAAGATGTTTTTCTTCTGACAAATAAATGACGAGTAAAATTACTTAGCATGAAGCATTAGAATTCATTTTTCTGCTTTCTTAGAATGCATTTGAAATGCCCTTTATAATAATGGATTTACTGTTTTTCTTCTTTTTCGGGAACACAGCGCAAATCACTTCGAAATTCTCTAAGTTCTAAAGAGTAGAGAGTGAGAAAAAAATCATAAAGCTCTATTTACCTATAAATGTGTGAAATGTCAAGTATGTTTGTTGTTTAGTGGGACTTTCCCTTCTATGGAAACAAATCCCTGATTTTCTTTATTTCTCCTTTGTTCCTGTTTTGGCCTGATTTATAGTCCCCCTATAAATAAATGTAATATATTGATACCAAAAGACGCCTGTACCCACCACTGGTTTTTGAAAAAGCAGTAGGTTGCCATTTGCATTGATGTGTTGCGTTGGGGCAACCTATCGTCTAATGAGCTGGCCAATGCATTAAACTGCACAAAAAAATTGTGCATGCTGTGCTTTTGAAAAGTGCAGTGAAAAACAATGCATAGTAGTTGGCAGGGTGAGTTGAGAATGCCATGAAGAATAAATCGCAACCCAACTTAACAATGCATGTCTTAAAAGAATCCATTCATGTGGCTACATTTGAATATACATCTGATTTCACATTTGATCTGGACAAAGCCCAGGACTCCTCCTGTTCTATGTATAAGCTACTTTTTGGGTGAAATTTGCCAGAACAGGAACATCCTACTGTGTTTGTCTAAATCTCCTGGTAAAAAAACACTGCGTAAACATGGTACATGTGCCATTGTTTTTGAGCATGTCCAAGTTGGGCCAAGCCAAAGTTTAGTGGACAAGGCCTTTAAAACTGCATTGTATTTTATTTTATTGAAGATATTCCCGCTTTTTTTGTGATGGTTGTATTGTTCAAGGTTTTTTGGCAATTACAAGTTTCAAAACTTCTTAAGACTGTTGTAGGAATGGATGGCAGGACAAGTGTATATAAAACCTCTTCATTTTGCAAGTGGTGTTTTCTTACATTTCTAACCCATTGATAGAGCCACTTTAAAGTTTTGATTTATTTCACAGTTTATGAAAGATAAATATAGTTCAACATTTGGTACAAGGTTGTTATCTCCTCTAAAGGCTTTCTTTGCTCAGATCCAGCCAACAATTGCACAAGTCCCACAGCTTGTTTAGCACTCTATGTCTGGACTGTGTTACAGCTAAATAAGCTGTGGTACTTGTGAAATGGTTAGCTGGGCTTGTTCACTGAATGCCTGGAAAGTGTTTATTTAGCACATAGCACCCCCGCTGAGGAGCTTAATAACAGCCTTGTGCTTTTTTTGTATTGTTCTATCACTAATTGTAAACAATGTTTACCATCTTTAAATGGTAACACAATTAAAGCATGAAATCATTATCTTCAAGTTCTGAACTGAAAGGTGAACACAGGGACATCTTGGCCCTATCCTGACCTGTTTACATGCAGTTTGGATCCATCCCCATTGGTGGTGCGCGGTTTCTGGATCAGGTCCCATGTCGTCCTTGAATCCTTCTTCGTCCCTGTGCGGTGGAAGCACCAGGTGCCCCCATCTTTTTCGCCCTTCTTCCTCCCTCTGTCTAAATAACCCTATCTCGCACTGTGTGGGCTTGAAATTGGGTGACGTAGCCTGCGATAGATGGGGTAAAAAAAGTGCCGATCACACTACCCATGTGAGATTGGCTTTTTGATTTCCTCATTGAAGAAAAAAGCTCTTTGGGTGCATGTCTGAGATAAGACATGCACAGAAAGAGCAGCCAGACGCCTCCTGGGATGCATGGCGTATGTGTCCCAGGAGGCTCTGCGCTCCCATTCTGTCTTTATTCTGTCTTATTTGTTTGGGAGTTTTAAACTCCTCCCTCCCAAACAAATAAGGAGATTTTTAATTTTTTTTTAAAATGGTTGTCTACTCTTTTATGTAAGGTAAAATCTTTAGTTTAGGTCTGCTTTAATTGCATTCAAAAGGAATGGGTTGCATTAATGTTTAATGCTATGCTATGCACATCAAGAATACTAATGCAGCACTACCAACAGCCCCCCAATCTATTCCCCATGATAATACTTCAACACATCAAGGCTTCAACCACCTGACCACAGTAGCATTGTATATGGGACTAGGGATGAACGAGATTTTAAAACTCAATCTCGCAGCGAATCCGGCCTGTTTTCACTTACCGAACATGTAAGCAAGAACGGCCTATGTAAATTCGGCCGCGGAGATCAAATTTTTTGAGACATGCAAGAGTAATCGCTCCACTCCCCTGATTGCTCTTGCAGCCCTGTAATATGTGTTCTTGGATAGAGATTCTCTATCCAAGAACACCTGAGTACTGTGGCTGTGCTCATCATGAATTAATGCAGCTGTGGGAATCATCCTGTGTGCGATCCTCGTGCACTAGAGGTAAATAAGGGCAAGCCCTCCATCCATCAATGATTTCCTTGATCTTCTGATGGGTCCACGAAATCAGTTCCCCGAAATTTCGCGTACCCATCGGAAGTTCAATGAAATTTTCGCGAGAATATCAGAGGCATTCTCACTTATCCCGATATGGAACTGAAATCTTACCAAAAATATGTTTTTCTGCCATCCTGATCCCCATACACACCTCTAGGGAGAACATCTGTCAGTTTTTTTTTTATTGCTACCTGTTGAGGTTTACCCTTACTTCATATGTTGGTTACATGACATAAAATAACGATTTCTCAAACGTCACTACAGAGAGCAATAAGAACATCACAAAGGTTCTTCCTCTTCTTCGTTCTGCTAGTAAAACATTTCCATAGTACACAATAATCAATTGAGAGATAAAAAAACTAATACTTTACAAAGAACCCAGAATAAAATAATAAAACCACTCCATATACACAATAACACACAGTGTAATCATAGTAAAAAATAAGCTGATTTTGTTTTTTTCACATTAAATTAGCTCAATAGGAAAAATATTCATTTTTTTACTTTCTAAAAAATTCCTTTGCAAAAATGTTAACAATTGCACTGCATTCCTGAACAAGCAGATATCTTCATCTTATTGGTCACTAAGGACCTAACCTGCAAAATCCCTGATGTATATATAATATTTCCTCTGCCTTTTAATTCCCCCATTAGTAGATCAATCTCTGAGGTCAGGTGGATGGATAGTTTTTTTTACAGTAATCACTACCATACATCCAAATGTTACTCTGGTCTCTCTCTATAAAGCCCCCTAATTGCCTTGATACATAAAGAGACATTGCAAACTCCACTGCCTGGCCTATCTATCAAGCGAATGAAGAGGCAGGAGCAGAGTATTGATCGGCAAAGATTTGGTTTCCACTTACACAATTAGTCATGAATGAATTTATACACATGATGAAGTGGTGTTTGGAAAGGCCGGCTGATCAATATTACTCGAAGGAAGAAGTTGAACTACCCAGACATTAATATAAATCTCCCATATTACGAAACATGTTAGTTTGCGCTCATAGTTTTTTTCATTCCATGATGCACAGTCAGCAGACCACAGGAGAAATAAACTGCCTTATCAATGAAACAGAACCATTCAGTGAATCAGAACCATTCAGTGAATCAGAACCATTTTGTGAATCAGATTAATTAGTTCAGTTATGGAGATCCTTAGCTTAGCTTAGCTTTAAAAGTATAAAGCCAATCATTAAACTGTCACATTAGCTTCTTTATGTTAATGTCATTTTGTTTTTGTTTTTTTACAAAAGAAGCTTTTATTAAATTGGTAGAAGTCGAAATTTGAGCAATCTGAGTTCTGATCTGATATATACTTGTAAATAACTGGTAAAGAACGCTCCTCCCAATCTGGCCATCAAGCTATGGCAGGTTGTATAGGTGACAGGTATAGTACAGGGTATCATCTTGCACCTGTCTGATATTGGAAGATTCCCTATCAGTAGCCTAATGTGACCCTTTTATTAAAATGCTCTCAGTGTCCACTGTCATTTCTCTATATTCATACTGTAGATTATTTAATTTGTTGACATTCATTAATAATTAATTAATATGTCCAGTTTACAGTAAAATAACTAATGATACTAAATATAGACCAGGTTCTCCATTCAAAATTACTAGACCTTTGAGAAAAATATGATTTACCTAAAATGTTACAGTAATAACACAGAGGAGCCATAGATGGACTACAGAGGGGCCATAAAGGGACCAGAGAGGAGCCATAGAGAGTCTAGAGAGAGAATACAGAGGACCCATAAAGGAGTTATAGAGGGGGTACTGAGGAGCCATAGAGGGGCCATAGTAAAGGGTCAGCAAATATGGCTGCCATAATATGACAGCTGCCATGGCTGGGTTACTGGATAGGCTGAACCATACTTTACCTAATATAATAGCTAATTACAGTTCAGCTAATTAAATAAATGTAAATTCTGAATTTCTGAATCAGCTTGGATTTCTCCAATGTTCCAGCCAGATTTAATCAACTGTACCTTCCAATTGTGTAGCTGTGTTGTCACCCTGGCACACAGATAACAGTAAATAGTGGACACTTCAAGATGCATGACACAAGTATGGTCCACATTAGGACACCAACCATGATAAATGTCATGTAACCATTGCTTGTGTGCATGTTGGCAGGAAGCAGCTGCTTCAAACTTATAGAAGATCAACAGCACTGAGATGCAACAGAGGATGAAATAAGGCGAAAACAAGTATTTTATTGAGGGTTTGTTTTTTAAGCAAATGCAGAAGCTGGAAGTGAAGCACTTTTCATATTTAAAATATATATTTACTCTATTGGTTGAAAAAAAAAAACAAAACAAAAATGAAGGCCCAGCCAAAAGAGGGACAATTGGGAGCTATGCATCTGCTCTGTAGATGTTTACTCAATACCTTCATGTATACTCATTGCACTTTGTAAGGTTTTCCAGCCAGCTTTGCAATAAAAGCAAATTACTGGGAACTGATGGAAAATGCAAACAAATCCAGACCTTGATTTGCTTAGTCCTTTTAAAGAGACTCCTATAATGATCCCTGTTCTGCATGGGGGTTTATTGAAAATCATTGTCTATCATCTTCTTTGCTATAGAAAATGTTTATGTAAATGGATTATACAAACAGACTCTTCATGTTTTTAGAATTATGCCATTGAAGGCTTTTTAAGTCATTCATCTAAGACTCAACGCGGGACACAATTTATGCAAAATAGTCACTTATGCATACAAAAGAGACTCCTCAAAGTATTGGGTCCATACCATACGAAGGAAATAATTGTATGTATAACACGGAAGAAATTATCAGAAAATAGCAACCTTTGATGACATGTTTAACACAGGGGAACCCTTGAAATAACCTTCAGGATTTCAGGGAACACCTCCTATAATTACAATATTCACGCAGTAAATTAACCTGGTGATCAGTGGGAAAAATTTCTCTTACATTGCTGGCCAGTGGAAACAATATCACCATTACAGATAGCCAAATAAGATCATCTGTGTCACTTAAACTGACCTGAGGGACACAAATTACTCATTGCTCAAAGGACTCTGAAGAACCTCTGGAGAAACTCCGGTTGGGAAACACTGGAATATAGTATGTTGATGTATGATACAGCCTGGGCTTGCCAAACATATGGTGACAATTGACATACATCTGAAAACATTTTTTTCCCATTCTTACCCTAACCTACTCCAGGAAGGTGGTCTGAATAGAAGAAGTGAAGAAAACATGGAAGAGAACCAGAAATATCAACTGTGCCTGAAAATTACATTTAACAAATCCAACAAATTTACCTTTTGTCTGAAATTCCTCTGCAAACTTTCAGCATAATTCTTGGTATATAGAAATCCTAGGCCTTCTTATACATACATGTTCATAGCTGTATCATATCTGCACGGTGAGATCTAATGCACTGCTGCATCTTACTGGTAGTTTTGGAAGGAGATCTGGTGACGTTACTTCTGTAATGGTAACTGTCTTCCTTACGCTTTGCCATAAATAGTAAAGACATAAGCGGCCATACAATTTTATCTAATTTGTCCATAAATCCTGTAATGGCGTTCCGTTGTTGGTTGATAGGGAAATACTTGTATTTACCAATGGTAACAAGAAAATTAAAACGGTCAACGTCTAAATTTTTCTTGATTTATTATTTTAAAGAATGCCTCCACTAAACCTAGGTCCATACGGTGTGTATATACCCTAAATGCCTTTCAATTTCATGGTAATATCCCTGCTCAGCACATTTGAGATCTCTTCTTGTTTCCTCTTCGTAAGTGTGAGAATTCCCACAGACTTGTCCAGTTCTTTTCAGGTCCTGCTGTGGCACTTTGATGTGATTTTAAGCAGCTGGGTCGGAAGAATGGAGACAAGAACCCGAATGATAATGATTTAGCATACTGCTTAGGCAGCACGCTCACCAAAATTTCTTCCACCTATTACCACAATGGAAGGAAGGCCAAACTCTTTGATTTAGCAACGTTGACCATTGATAACACAACACAGTAACAGATGCAGAAATGTGATGTAGGAGAACCCAACAGATATAATTCTAGCCAGCTGCATAGGCCTAATTCATTGTAGACGGGTCTGTAAATGAAAAATAGTCTATCCACTTTAGAACATTCTCTGTGTCTACCTCCTGAGGAGAACCATTCATTGGCTCTGCAAGACAGATGGGATAGTGCTGACAGGTGACAAGATTAAACCCACCACTCCCTCCTAAAGAAATTTCGGCAAGCTGTGATTTTTCCGTTGAGAACACACGTGTCAGTCGAATCAGATTACCTATGGCTAAAAAGGACGATAGCTGTAAGCGGGATCACAATGAAGTCTGCAGTAGCTCAGGTGGAGAAAGGCGAGGTTCTTTCTCTTCCTGAACTCCTTGTGGCTTCAGAAAACTGATTTTTAAGATATGTTGTAATCTGTCTCTGGGGTGATGAGGAATGAGGGTGATTTAAGCTATTCCTTGGTATTCTTTCTTTTTTTCAGTGACTGCTTCTCAAATAGGAACAGTATGAAATTAAGTAGAACCATCTCCCGCCTGTGCTAAGTATGGCATTACAGACACAGCCATAGACTTCCCGTGGTTCTTCAGCTGCTGTGGAACTACAAGTCCTGGCTCCTAGCTAGTAGGGCATGCTGGGACAAAAACATCCGGGCCAGCTGGAGAATCACAGATTGCTAAGCTTAGTTTGAGAGGTTCATGCATAGTTTAAAGAAGAACTCTGAGAAGCTCCCCAAATCTAGTAATTACAATGCAAAAGAGAAAAAAATATACTCAGGTCTGCTTTCTTGATTTTGTCACTTGGACATCCACCTCTTTGGTTACCGTCGGCTGAATATGTAGTTCACTTTTGGACACCAGTTAACAAAATGGATGTAACATACCTGGAGAAGTGCAAAGAAGGGCAACTATTTTAACAAGAATCAATCATGACCTCAAATGTGGGGAAACATCAACTGAATGTATCCTCTTTGAGAAGGGGAAGATTTGACATTCTACTTGTATAAAAATATGGATGGTTAACTTAGTAAAATTGGAGCAAAGTTGTTCAGGTTAAATGACAAAGAGGCAATCATTATGCCTGGAGCAGAGGAAGTTTAAATTCTCTTAGGAGCTGTGAAAATAGAATAATATTCCATTCCATATATATATATATATATATATATATATATCTATATATTACTGTATTTTAAACAGAATGCATTCCTAAATGCATAAAATATAGTTGGCTATTAAAATTTTCAGGTACGTGCTCTGTAAATTGCATATCCAGGGGTATCTATTTGCCTTAGGGGATCAAAAATATTTTTCCCCATATTGTACCTTGCCTTACAATTTTTTTTGCTCTTTTCAGATTTACTGAGGATTTGGTGTTCTGAGAATGCAGGTTTTGAGAATGTATGACATTATCATTAGCAGTAATAACCATAAATAATTAACATATTTAGATGGAATACCTGTTCCAATTGCTATTGCCTCCTCCCCTTTGGATCTTTGGAATTGGCAAAGCCTGAGTCAATATTGTCCTGCACCTGCCCCAGTAGGATACTGGACAAAATAAGGTAAAGAGGTATGGTGAGTAAGAGAAAATAAGTCTGGGGTTCTGGGTTGGCTCTGACAGCACAGATTGACAGCTCTTCTCACAAGAAGTGTAAAGAGAATTTTAAGAAAACCTTTAATACCCACTCTCTCATTTTTGAGAACTACCCCTGTACGGAGAAGAACCTTCAGCCACAAAATTACATGCAACTGTAGTCCAGAGGGTGGTCTGGGACCTGGCTGTGCTATCTGCCCAGAATATCCAGCAAAACACAATTAAAAATCCTTTGACAACAATTTCCAAAATAATATTTCAGTTGTGTCTGTGGAGATCACCTTTAATAATGTTCATCAAAATGAAAAGATAATGACATTGGTTGCACGGCATATCATTTATAAAACAATTAGACTTTGCACATGATAACAATCTTGTACCGATGTTCTGTTTTTAAGCCGGTGACCAAAAACCAGCCAGGCTTTCCCCTTAGGCTAATTTTGAGATTCATCCTAATTAAAAGTCAATGAGAATTTTACACTTTTTATGTGTAACGCACGCCTTTGCTTTGTATTAGTCTAATGCTGTGCTTTATCATGAAGGTATAGAATATTCAACACAAAAGGAATTCATCTGCATAATTTTGTCAACTATAATTAGAACTTATAAATGATGCTCTGTGTGCAGAAAGAACCTTGCCTATCTACTTTCCTAATGAACTCCCTGGCTTCCTAATGAACTTAAAAAACAAGGGTGTCCCATCATTCAGAACAGTGTTTCTTATCCTGGGTTCCATGGAACCCTAGGGTACCTTCAGAGGCTGCTTGGGGTTCCTTGAGCAATAAGAAATTAGAACGATATATTGAAACCAATGATCTTGGTGCCATTCTTCCAAATAGCTAGCACTGTAAGAGGAATTCTTTCCATGACCACCACACTAAGGTATTGCGAGCTGTGGTTATAGTAATTATAGAAGGGATTCCCTGAAGACCCAAAAGTTATATTTTAAGGGTTCCCACATGTTAAAAATGTCATGAAACACTGTTTTAGAATAAAGATCTTTGTGTTATCTATATCTATTTCTATTGCATGTTGGTAGTAGGACATCTAAAGTGGAAGAGTGGTTCCTTGGACATCTTAACAACAGAAATATCTCAAAATTCAAGTCACCTCTCATAAGTCAGCTATATATCAGTGTAGCTTGGTCTGCATGAATTTTGGTTAGGAGTCACTTTTAGCACAGTGCTGTACAGAAAAAGTCTCAACTAAAATAGAAATCATTATATTAGTAACTCAACATGTCCTCTTTAAATAAATCACGATAATCACCACTTTTGTTCACTGAGCTTAGGATCTGGCAATACCCCTGCAGAGAATGTTGCAATAGCATTCATGCTCTTTGAATATTTTTCAAACCTTTGTGGAATCCTTCCCAAACTCTCCTATCTATTTGAAGTAAACATGCAGCTGAAACATTTACACATCCTAAAAGAATGAGTGATAATTATGCGTTATAGAGCAAACTCAACATACTTGTTAATGTGCTAAGCAATGCAAAGGTGTGTGAAGGTGCGGTCGCACATTTGGATATGTATGTGTGTTGTCGGCTGTGTTATGTTTAATGTCAATCTTTAAATGCTCACAGAATTTAGGGGCCTTTATTTACCTCAGTGAAGGGGCAGAAGGATTGGGGGAAGGAAAAAGATAGGAAGAAGAAAAGGAGGAAGGAAAGGAGACAGATGAGGAGGAGGAAAATACACAGAAGATAGAAATTAAAATGGAGAAGGGAAAGAAGGAAAGGAGAGAGAGAGAGAGAAGGGGAGGGAAAGGGTCAGGAAAAGGAAAAAGGAGAAGAAAGAAGAAGGAGGAGAAAAAAAGAACCATAAAGAAGGTATATATGTTTATAAAGAAGGACAAGGAGAAGGTGAAAAACAGGAAGAGGTAAAATACGCAGAAGAAGGAAAAGGACAGGGAGAAGTAAGATGGTAGGAAGAAGGATAAGGAAAATGTAAAAGACAGGAACAAGAAAAAGACAAATAAGAAAGCAATAGACAGAGAGAAGGGTCCTAAAGAAAGGAAAAGTACAAGGGGAAAGAGAAAAATGTTGAGGACCAGGAGAAGGAAAAAGTCATGGGCAAGGAAAAGACAAACCGTAACGCAAAGGAAAGCAAAAAAAAAAAAAAAAAAGTGGGAGGAAGAAGTACAGGAAGATGAAGAAAGATGGGGAGAAGGACAAAGAGAAAGGGAAAGACATGGAGAAAGAAAAACACAGAAGGTAGCAAAGAGCAAGGAGAAGCATAGGGAGAGGGAGAAGGACATGAAAAGGAGAAATGTATGAATAATGAGATGTTTTTTGAACTTAATATCTTTGGTCACTCAAGATTTCTAGATCTTGAAGAGGCGAAAAGTTCATATGGTGCGCGTATCCAAAACTTTTGCACCAGCTAGGTGTAGTACACGAATGCCAAGCTGTATTCTTTAAATTTATATGCAAAGTTTTCTGGTTTAACTGAAGTGTGGCTTTAACTAAACCATATTTTCATCATTTTGTGAAGAAGAAATGAGAAAGACACCGACTGTGATCACAATGCGCAAAGAAATCAGGTTTGTGATAGATGGCCTATTGTTCCATTAGCAAGCCACTAAAGCAGTGGTGCGATGCTTTAAAAAAAAAAAAAACAAAATAAAGAAAAGGAACAACTTTTGGCTGTTGATAAGTAATTCTTAAACCCTTTTCAAAATGTTCTTGGGTTAAGGAAGAAAGGCCTTAAAATATCTATAAATGCACCGAACAGAAACCTCCCAATATCCTTTTGTACCTCTTTAAAAAGCCATTTTGCCGACATCTTTGCAATCTTTTTTGCGATTCCTCAAACAATGTCTTCCCATAAAATTAAAACACAAAATAAGCAGCTTTACCTGAACAATAGATGGTGCATACATTAAATACTCTCAAACAGTCTTCTGATTAATAATGTTTAATCCCTAATCTGCGCTGCTCATTGTAATAAAAAGGCTGCGAAGGGCATTCATAAAAAATATCATCTGTTAAAATGCAAAACACTATCAGTCTATTATGGATTTGGTGTGTGACTTTAAAGTAAACCTTATAAAAGAATTAACGGTAACCTGTTTTAAAAAAAAATGTGTAGGCTAACTTTTCTATCCACAATTGCTAGTTATTGGGTGGTCCAGATTCAATGCATTCAATGCATCATACATATATACAGATAAAAAGTTTTGATAATACTTTTCTGACATTGATAGTGAAGCAGCTTGTATTTTCAAATGGATCTCAGCAAAACCATATTTCTCCATTTTTACAGGTTCACTTTAACATAAGAAACTCTCACTTACAGTGAAAATGCCTAAAGGTACCCGCAGGTCAGGGTTCATTTATTTTTTTGCACATCAGGCTGATAAATGTATGAACATGAACAAAACTTGAATGTGAAGGCAACATTAGCCTTGCATGATCCTAACTCTAAACCTAACAGTAAAATTAATTATTTCTTAACAAGAGGTGAACCCTGGTCTATACTCATCTATGAAACCAGAATCCTAGCAAATCATCTTAATTGTATTGCAAAGTAGAATGGCAATGGACACCTTGATGCATACTCTATTGTGAGAACAGAGAAGAATTAGAAATATTTCATCCAAGATTTTTCCAAATTTTACATTGTATTCAATAAGAAAATGTATCAACCAGCTTCTACACATGATCCATACAATTTTCAAATTCATTTCAATGTAAAAAAAATGTTTGAAATTTAGGTTAATCATTGTTGAAAACTTTTACAGACTCCAAAAAAGTTGTTGTTGATAATGGCAGCTGTGCAAAACTTTGAAACAAAGTTTCTTCCTGCATGGTATTTTATTATTATTACCTTGTATTTATATAGTGCTGACATATTACGCAGTGTTTACAAAGTTCATAGTCATATCACTAACTGTCCCTCATAGGGGCTCACAATCTAATGTCACTAGCATAGTCATATATCATTATTACTGTCTAAAGTCAGGTTGCAGGTTGGGGTGAAGCCAATTAACCTACCTGCATTTTTTGGGGGAATGTGGGAGGAAACTGGGGTACTCAGAGGAAACCAACAAAAAAAACGAGCAGAACCTGCAAATTCCATGAAGATAGTATCACAGCCAAAACCTAGGCTGTGAGTGCTAATTTCTGAGTCACTGAACTGGCGAAACACCTGGTTGGCTCCTTGTGGTGCTTTTGTCCTTCTCCAAGTTTAGGCTGTGATGTGCATTAGACTAAGTAAAGTAAAAAAAAAGAAAAATGTTTAAACAAAAATATATTTGCAGAGATTCATTCATTTAAGTTTGGCTTTGATTGGTAAGTTTTTGGTATGAATTAGGAAACTAGAGCACCAAGAGAAAAGCCAATGGAAAACAGCATTCAGTTCTTCTTTTGGGTATCAACATGGTCACTATTTGAAATTTCTGGACCCCATACTAGGTAATCCTACTGGACCCCCTCAGTCATGTCTAATTGTTCCAGCATTGCAAAAGCCAAGCTCTTCTGATCGGCGCCTGGTATAGAAGAACCACGCAAACATTTGCCATGGGTATCGAAATCAGAACCCCAAGAACTCCAAGACAATAGCACTGACAATTTGTGTCACCTGTATGGTTTTACCAATATATCTTCAAAAAAGACAAGAGAGACTTTTTTCTTTCCTTTCATTTATTTTTTTAATGAATTTAGAAGACCAGCATTTGGATCAGGGCCTGGTACAGTAATACTCCTTATCCCTTTGAACTATGGCCTTGGGTATCAAAACCAGGACCCCAAGAGCTCCAAGACAAGAGTACTAACTACTCAGCTTTTGTGCCACCTATATAGTTTTACCTAGACATCTTCAAAAAACCAGACAAGAAAGCCTTATTTATTTCCTTTTGGTTTTTTTTTTCTAGCACTTTTGAAGACCGGCATGTCTTTTGATCAGGACCTGGTACAGGAGTACCTCTTGATGGCCCAGGGCCCTCGAATTGAGGACCCCAAGAGCAACAAACCAAGAACACTAACCACTCAGCTATTGTGTCACCTGTATGGTCTTACCTATAAATCTTCAAAGAAAGACTTGATTTATTTCCTTGTATTCTTCCCCAGCACTTTCCATGACTTGCATATATGTATATAAATGACATCAGCAGTCTCGACCTCTTTAACGACACACCAAAAATGTATATCTGACTTTTAGTGTCTTCCAATCTCTGTATAATGTCAGTCACTTCATCTTGGGAAATCATTGTCTGGAACAGGCATCTCAAGCTCGGTTTCTTGAGCGGAATGAAGAGAAGGAAAAAAAAAAACCTTCAAGTGTTGCTCCACTGGGATTGTACACAATAATATCTACACGCAGCCTGCCTCCCAGTCATAGACATTGACAGTTGTTGCCTATGGGGATATATTAAATGGTGGGGATAGCCTGACAAATATTCTGCTTGACTTTTCCCTCACTATTCACAGGACAAGTGTGACTATGGGGATTACAAATGCCTCGTCTATCCAAGTATTTATATGCAACATGTACTTTTTTTTCCTCCGCTAAATATGCACAATCATTCATTCTAGCCCTGACCTCGGCAGAGGTGAAATGTAATTTCATATTTGGCTGAAAATGTTTGTAGGAGAGAAAAAAATATCACAGCTCAACCCTAAACAGAATTGGGAGCTTGGAACGAACTTCAAACACACTCATTTTTCTATTTAAACCAAGATTTTAGTTTTATTAATCTTTACATGTGTCAAAACTTACACCGGCAATAGTTCTCGAAACTAGTAAATCGTGTTTGAAACCTGTTTCATAATTTCTAACATTTTTTTTTCATGCTTAAGAAAGCTTTTTTTTCCATGCCTAGAAAGTTTAAAGCAACTTCAGGCAATTTGTCAAGCGTCTTACTGAACTGCCAATCAGCAAAGGGTTAACGCCATTTGAGTTACATTGCCCCAGCGCTAAATTCAGGAACAACGCTTTTTTTAGACATGTTATTGAAATTCACCCTTAAGTCAGCATTACCAAATCACATTAATATATATAACTGATATATATAACAATATATAACTGAAAAAGTGCCAGTTTTATGCTATGGGTAAAAATACATAAATCTATCATGTGATCTATAGAATAGGCAAAAGGTCACATGGTCTGTAGCAAGTAGGGGCATTGTGGACATACCCGTCTTTGGAGACTGCAAAGAGTTTATATTTTCAACCAGACAGGCCAGGTCTGGTATAATTACTATGAAATAGGAATAGTGAGGCACAATTTGAGGTGGATTTACTGAAGGAATTGGGAATTT
Organism: Pyxicephalus adspersus; assembly: GCF_032062135.1. Taxonomy (NCBI): domain Eukaryota; kingdom Metazoa; phylum Chordata; class Amphibia; order Anura; family Pyxicephalidae; genus Pyxicephalus; species Pyxicephalus adspersus. The sequence continues at coordinate 14,048,046 of NC_092865.1, read as the reverse complement.
TATCAGTGTGAATGTTTAGTTAATTTACTCAAGTTTTTGGAAAGCATAGTTCTTTTTACTGTACATACCAAAGTAAAATATGTAAATAAATGAAAGAAAACATAATTTGCTTTATACATACCTGGATAACTGAAGTCAATATTCGCAGAATCTTTTGAGTAAAGATTTTAAACTGCTTTAGTAAACCAGTCAGTTGTGTAGCACTGCTTACCAGGAGATATGAAGAACCTTCATATAAGATTGGTGAATATGTTGCATATTTACCATACATAACATACAAACATAACATATAACAATGGTGTTTCTAACTTCAAAAATAAACTATGGATATTCAAATATTTATACTTTCTTAACCAGTAGTAAATGGGCTTTAAGACAAGCCATTGCTTACCATTTAGGTTGAAGACACTGTGGAGCAATTGATCCTCAAAGTTCAAAGCATTAACATTGAAGTCATTCAAATCATTTCCTTGGCAGTCCAGTTTACTTTGCGCCTTCGTCCTCCAGATCCTGCACTGTTTTTATTAAAGCAAAACTAAAATCCCACTTTTAAGAATCCACAATGGGGCAGGTCTTTATTGCTGAAAGGGACAGATGATGTCCCTTCTGCAATAATCCCTCCTACCTCCCTGATCTCTCTGGGTATCTGCTAAAAAGCATGTGCACCTCAGCTTTGGTTGTCAGGTTGCCCAACATCCCTGGCTTCCCCTGCACTTGCTGGGAATTAATGAACTCCTGCTCGCCTGCATGGGAGTTACGTCCTTCTGGCCAATCACGATGGCCTGAGATCACCTACAGGAAGAGAAGAAAGAAGAATATGGCGGCACTTTGCAAAGGAGCAGAGACAGGTGATTATTTAGTTTTGTTTCATTTTAGATATTGACAGGTTGTTAAAAACTGCTGGGGGGCACAAGGTGAGATAAGCTGCTGAATAATGTTTCTGTAACATGCATGTGTTTAGTCTGAGCATTATTTGGCCGAACAGAGGTTAAGCTGAACCAAAGCAGTTGGCAAGGTGTGCAAAATTTGGGGGGCATTAAAGGTAACAGCGGGCAGACAATTTGACAATTTTGGTTGCTGCCCAAACTACAACACCACTCCTGCCTACTTACTGGTGTATAGGGGAACCAAGAGAGCTAAGAAAATTACTTTCATGACTTCAGTGTTTCTGCTATACAATTTGAGGATGAATTGCTCCTCAACTTTCACAGATACAGAAAGGCCAAGGAGCAAAGTCTAAGGAGTAATCAGGGTTTCCCCAGAGCCTCTAGTGGTGAGGATATTGTGCTGCCGGTTACTGCCAGGTTGTGGTGCTTGGGCACACCAGGGTGGGCAGGATGATGCACAGTCCCAAATCACTAGGCAAGAAAATTGCCAAGGAAGGCGGGGGCAAGGCAGGCAGCAAACAAGAAAGGTCAGAGACAAGCAAGGAGTTAAGAACCAAAAATTCAGGAAATAGACACTGGTGGGGGCCACCAGACTGGGCAATATGAGGTTAACACAGGAGTTGGAAAGAGAGAGCACAGAATTAAACAGCAGCTGTAGAGGAAATGCTCAGCAGAGCTAGGGGGCTCCACACTAGTGGAGAAACATTGCATGAATGCTGAGTGCTGTGTCTGAGCTAGCAAAATAGCCAGGGAAGATTAGGAGGCTATTTCCTGATTGGCCGGCAGGATCAGTGAAATTGATAAAACTTGGGAGAGCAGGCATGCCCAGGGTCAGTACATTCCCGCATAAGCCTTTAGAGAGGAAGGCTTCTCTGTCTTCTCCAGTCTTGGAGAGCTTTATTAAACCAGACCTATTGTTAAAATATGCTCATCTGTCCGGCGACTTCTTGCTGTGCGCTAGCGCAAAATACAACACTGTTTATTTTGTCCAGCGATGTCATTTGTAGCAGCCAGGAGAACTAAGATGGCAGCAGCCCCTGCTTCCCTTTAGTGAGCATCCTGATGGATTTTTGGCATCCCCAGCATCCATTGTAGCTTCTGCACAGCTGAAAGGGACTTTGTTTGTACTTTGTTTTGTGGTCAGATATTCTGTGTATGACCTCGGCTCTTTATTCTGGACTTGGCTCTGTTGGAATCTTGGTACTGCTGTATCTGTGGGCTCCTGGCTTGCTGCCAGCCTATTCCCAGACACCAACACTTGCACAGTAAGTCCTGGGGGGAACCGAGTGCTGGGAGACGCTACCAGTCTCCCGAGGCTGAGCGGGGGCTTGCTATAGGTGAAGACTGCGGTGTTAGATGGGGGAACTGGTGTCTGGTGAGGACTGGTGCTGACCAGGGCCTTACACCTATACTGTATACTGAACAAATTTATACTGATCCTTAGTGAACTTTATTCCAGATGAGATAGACAACAAATTATTCCGAGTGTCTTCTGGCTTCAAACATAATGAGAAATTTGTCAAAAGGTCATATTAAGTTGGTATTAAGTGTTCCACAAAACTTTGCCTTTAGAAATTATGGAAATATTACTGAATTCCTTTATTAAAAAACCCTAAAATATATTGTATATCACATCAGAAACTTTTTACATATTTCAAACTTTGTTTTCACTAACTCTCAAATTGTTCTCAAACTTTTTCTTAAGGCCAAAAACGTATTTAAAAAAAATTACATCTAAGGTAGCAATAAAATAATAATTCACCAAAAGGATACAATGGTCCTCGTTTGTTCTCATCTATAACAAGGTTATTGTAGGAAAACATACATGGGTTTCATAAAGAGAAAGGCAATGTAACCTTCCTACACTGTAGCAAATGAAACCAAAATGAGAATTGAATTTGAGGACTGGAATTTAATTTATCACCCATTCTACAATAAAATAAACCCCAGCAGGTCTACAACTTGCTGTACAACAAATGTGTTTGATATATAGAAACTTTAAATCAAAATTGCCCTCAGCGTTAAGGATGCAAATTTTATTCGGCTAAATTCCGGTAATAATATGTTTATGCAGCAGTTTTCCCTCAGCTGGGTAGATGACACTGTATAATTATACAAGGAGATCATATTTAATAAAAGAAAAATATTGTTATTCAAAGTGTACTTATAGTTTAACCAAATAAACACAGATCTGTTTACTTTTATTATCTCTAACTCTAATACTACCTTCCTTTCTTCTCTCTATTGCTCCTTCCTTCCTTATATATTTATATATTATATTTATTACTTAATATAATATATTCCCTTTATAAGATATATTACCTCTCATAGAGATCACAATACTTCCCCTAACAACATCTTCATCTGTCTTTATCTCCAAAGGGATAGGGACATTTTTGTTCGGGCATTGTCCAGGTTCCTTATCTCCTTTTAACACTGAGCTGATTACTCGGAGATGGCAAAATCATATAAATCCTGCCTACAGTTTTGGACTACATTCAAAAATGTCCTGACGTGGATTAGTTTCCTACTGCAGCCTTTTATCCTATGACCTACTATTCCAGTGTTTCTCAACCAGAGTTCCTCCACAGGTTGCTAGAGGTTTCTTGAGGCATGAGCAATTTGCACCTCTCAGGTCAGTTACCACTGACAAAAATAATGGCTATCTGACATTCTTCCCACTGGCTAGCCATATAGGAGGCATTCTTCTAGCTGACCGCCATGCTAATTTACTGTGAGCTGTGGATATAGTTATTAAAGCAGGGATTCCATGAAGACCTGAAAGTTATTTCAAGTGTTTTCCAATGTAAAGGGTTGGGAACCTCTGCTCTATAAAGTTACATTTGGACTAGGATGCTTCTTCAGAGATGGTAAAATCATGTAAACGCAGTCAACTTTACAATTTTGGGCTATGTTCACAAATATCTGATACAGAATATCTCCCTGCTATCGTATTATCGTATTATAAAGAAAGAAAGAAAGAATAGGAAAGAATAAAAAAGTAAAAAATAAAATTAATACAAGACCCCAGTTTTTTAAGTGCCCGTTCTGTGTCGCAATACATTGCATCTTGGTGTGCTGAGCTGTGTCTAAATAAATTCAGAGTTTCTTGTACTGAAGAAGGTTTTTTTAAACCATGTGCAACATTCACAAAGCAGTCAACAGGAATATGTCAATTTTTCTATTAAAATCACATTGTTGACAATATCATTGCATTGAGAGAGGTCAAGAGGTGTTAAATTGAACAAGCACAGTGTTTTTCTGGTGGGAGGTCTTCTGAACACAAGCAATACCATGTATTTTTCTGAAACCTGCCTGAAATAGGTCATAGATTCCAGGAGGCTATACATTTTTTTGCTCTACCACCTTCTTTGGACAAGAGGAAAAGAAAAAAGATCTGGTACTTGTTAGACTGGAAAGAAGTTGCCTTATTTTGTGGGCTGGGGGATTAAGAAAATCTGAAAAGCATTTTAGGCAATTATTGTAAAGATATTGTGATCTTAAATCTTTGTTTAAGATCCCTATTTAATGTACAGCGCTGCATAATTTGTTGGCGCTGTATAAATCCTGTTTAATAATAATAATAATAATAATCTGGGTGATTATAATTAGGGTCTGCATACCCTGAAGTCATAAATAGTTCTTTACACTCCTAACAGATATTATAACATGTATATATATAAATATATATATATATATTCTGCATGTATATAAAAAATGCAAATCTTGTATAATAAATATTAGATGTTAAAAACAAATAGGTAAAGAAGACCCTTGTGGGCTAAATATCCATATAGATGCCACATCCCTAATAAAATTTACTAAACAAAGCAACAAATGGGGCTTTTAAGGCACAAAAATAGGTATTATCCAAATCAAAATAAAATTATATATCTATTGTCTCAAACATATATATCATAAAACCATTTTTATATTTCAACAAATTAGGCCAATACAAAATCTGGAAAGTTCACACTTAACAAAGTCTCAGGAATTCATTCACCGACGCGCTCTGCGGCTTTAACTGATCTGCTTCTTCAAGAGCATTCTGAGACCAAGGTCTTTATATAGTACTAGAGCGAACTAAAGCCTGCTCCTTCTAGTTAAAAGGAGGATACAAGGCTTCACAGGGCGCATGCTTAACAAAACTAAAGGATCAAAATTGGAAAAATGTGTCTTAACCCCAAATAGTTTAATTCTTGTTGAGAAAGATAAATGATAAGACTAGATATGGCACACAGAGGTTGAATCCATGGATGAGTCCAGTTTTGTATCAAAGTGTAAAGGTCTCTCTCTAGCAATGGGCAGCCGTAAATGATGCAAAGTGTGACACTCGTGTCATTTTCTGCACCATTGCATGTTAGTATAGGGCAATGTGTTGACAACCCCTTGGTGGGTAGGTCCATGACACCCTGTGCTCACGCACTAGGCATCACTTAATCTAGAAGTATTTGCATGTCTAATGGCAGGAAAAATGTTACTACAGTGAAAAGCAGCAGAGAGGAGTTGAGTATTTATGTAAGCATTGAATGTATAGTCTACTGGTCCCATTGAAGAACATATTTAATTCCAGGTTCCAGAATAAGTGTATTGGCTCATTTTAAGAAGTTTAAAATCTTACCTGAGGGATGACTAATCCATCACAAATATTGAAATGGCTTAAAGCACACAAACACATTTTATGAGTGTATCAAAGACCATAATTAACCTTGCTAGAATCGGCCACACAGAAGAGAGTGTAAGCTCTTCAGAGCGATAACTCATGTTTCCTTGCACAAAATCTATTACCGTCCTTAGTTTTTAATGCATCGTAAAGATATTTATTGCCAAGGTCCTTGCTGCTTACAGATGATCAAATCCTCCACAGGGGTCCTTCAAAAAAAAAAAAAAAGAAACTGTTTTACCTTGAAGAAGATTGCATTCAGAAAAGTGTGTATTTGTAACACAAGATGCTGGCTTTCCTTTCATTTTGCTACTTAGAAAATATTTTTCCAGGGAATCAGTAAACAACTCTCAGTTTGGGGGATTGTCATGATGGTTGTTTATTATTCAAAGCAGACAGTAGACAATAGCGACAACCTGATAGGCATCAATTATTCTACAATGCAACATACAACAGTTTGTGGGTGTTTAGAACATGATAGGTTGTGAATGTCTTAAATCTGTTTTCTTTAACAGAAAAATTACCTTCAGGAAATATATATACAGATTGCATTTTTCTCCTTAGATATACTTAGGGAAGAGAACAATTTGCTGTAAATATTTAAATGATGTTACCAATGCATAATAATGCTTTGGAAAAAACATTTTATATATATATATATATATATATATATATATATATATATATATAAAAATAAAGGTAGCCCCGTTAGAGAGTACAATAGGTTCACCATATCCCAAAATCAAACAATAGAATGTTAACATTGGTAGAAATTATTTTCCTACCCCAAAATAGTGATTACGGTGGGGATTTATAGCAGCCAACTATAGTGTGCGAAATGTTTTATCAAAAGTCATGATTGAATATCACAAAGGACTGGGATGATACTTTAAATTATCCCCCAGTAGCTGTTATACCCTGAAGAAGCAGTAAATCTGCAAAACGCATTAGGTTTGGCTTTACTTCTCCAATTTAAGAGCAATATTGTTGAATATGTTACTATGTCATGCATTGAAAATACTTGCTATTTTCAATTTTAATATATTTTAAATATTGTTTATAATAAAAAAAAAGCTGTGTTTAAGAAAAACATAGCATATACCATACTCTGACGCCAAAAATCCCAACTGTTATCTCAACTTTGGGGTAGGAGAATTTTTTCCTATAATGTTCTATTAATGTTTGATAGACTATTTATTTCAAATTTTTTTTTTGAATTCTACTAAGCACAGTTTTTAATAATTCAAAATCAAAATACATCTGACATACATAATGTATATATTGTAATTATTGATAGTTTCCAAAAACGTTATTCAAATGCCAGACACACACCTATCATTCTTTACCTGACACTGTGAAAGTCAGTGAGACAAATGTGTGGCAACTCGGGAAAAAACATTGTGATGTCTAAATTTCTTTACACTCCTAAGACTATAATGATATAATCTTGAGACTGGTTGGTATTTGTGATGTTTTCAGCATATATATCATGGGGGAGGAAAGTAGTGTGAGTTCATTCATTATGCAGCAGCATATGTCCCCTAACCTACTCCTTGTCTATAAACTCTATAGATCCAGGTTCAGATTGATAAGGTGTTGATTTCTATCAGTGGAAGGTGACTTTATATGTGTTAAAAGAAAACATTTGTCTTATTTGGTAATTGCATGGAGTTTGGAGTGATCATATGAATTACCTAGGAGAAAGAACAAATAGGAGGCTTAAAAAATGTTCTATGTTGAGTAAGATGCCAAAAAATGCATGAGTGACTTTCTGAAATATCCAAGGACATCTTCAAATGATATCAATAGCTAAAACTTGGATAGAACAAGAAATATCTAACAACACCCGCCCGTTAAAAAAAGGCAAATACTAAGACCTGTCAATCGCTGGACCAGTGGATTCTACTAGCTCTAACATAGAATCTGTCAATGGCAAATTGAGACATGCTGACTTTGAAATTTTACTGTGTTGAAATGTCATTGATTATCCCTAGCCTCCTGAACAGTAAACCCGAGTGTGGCTCGGGGTAAAAAAAACAACAGCTGATAGCGGTAACCCTAAACCACACTCGGGGTAGCTAAAAAAAAAAAAAGAATAAAGAATTACTTTGTCCCACCAGGATCCTCCAATGTCCTGCCCATCTGATCCCATCCTCTGGCCGCGTCCTCTTCCTTCGATCAGTCCCCCGGCAATTACGCTGACGTTCCTTGGTGACGTTGGTGCGTGCATCGGTGCATGTGAGGGAGCATTGCGGTAATTTCAAATTATGGATTCAATACAAAATAACTGTATTGAATTCAATATAAAGTAATCATTATATATAATATATTATATATGCTACTGTACAGTTATACTACAGGTTTCAATTTGACTTATTATGCACTCTTGTTTTAACACAGTTTTCTATTTTTTATTTAAAGTTTATTATTAAATTTAATAAATATTGGACATATTTCGCTGAGTTATGCCTAAGAATTACAGACCTACAATGTAAAATAAATTTGCTTGAAAGACAATGAACCACTTTTAGACATATAAATCCAGACAAAAATGAACTGCCCAGGAGGGTAGAGGCCTTTGATGCCTTTTCTAGGGGGACATATGTCAAGTGCAAAGGAAAACATCTTCAGAGCATAAAATAACTTGGAACCTCAGGGTCAAACTTAGCAGTGATACCAAACTCTGCCTTTTACCATTGAGTGGACTATAAAATGGAAGTATCTGTGACCCCCATATCATTCTTTTGTAGACATTTAGAGCTGTGAGGGAGCAAGTGATCCCATGAGGCTTCCAGCAGCTGCCACTTTGCCAAACATTTGGTCATTTTCACTTCAGTGATACAGTATGCTCCTTTTATGCTCTATTGGTCTCCCATGGGTAGATGGTATATGTAGCATCTCCCCCAAGGCAGAGGTTCATATAGCCTTAGTGGCCCTAAACCCTAGGTCCCAAAGATCTGTAGAGGGGCTCTTACACACCGTACACCTGTCACATCTAATATGAAACATGTAGATTTGTACACCAGGTGCTCACATTACCATTCTTTGCTGGCTAATGCATTCCTTACAATTCACCAACCTCTTTACATAGGAGTCTTCTGGGGTGTGAAGGCTCCGGATTTCAGCTTCCTCTGTAATGTGAAGATCGTCACAACCCTTTATGAGCCTGTTACCTTTTTGTATTATCTTTTGCAAGGAATTTTCTATATATATTCCCAAAAATGGAGAGCACAGGAATGACCACGAGTGTTCTGTTGTTCCTCCATTGTTTAATCACAGTTTAAAGCTGCGTAAAAAACCTGCAATAATTGTTGTTTGAAACGATCCACGACAGATTGTTCGATAATTGTTAAAAAAAAAGTGCTCAACGATGCCGACAAACCAGTAATCTCACTGGAAACGAACGACCGTCCCGGCGGATCTGATTGGGCAAGGATCATTTGTAATCTTTTGTGTGTATGGTCGTTCAGTGATCATGGATTGTTCTGTATACACTTTCTCCTGTACATGTCACTTCCTGCATCGTTTGAACTATCTAGTGTGGTCGTATCGTTACAGCATGTACAGAATGGTGCACAATAAGATCGTTCAAAACAATCGTGAATATTCACTGATCGTTCATTTTCAAGCGATAATTATTGCACGTGTGTACCTAGCTTAAGGTTGGACCTGGACCAGGCCATTTTACTTATCTGCAATAGTATGCAGAGGTGCCTGAATGATAAGACTGGGTAAACAAAATTACAAATCTATCATGACATGTAAAACAGTACATATAGGTAATTCTTTCTGGCTGCTTGGAGAGGTGACCTGTTTGTGAAAGAAGGGATAGATGGGGCAAGGAAAGAATAATCACATTGACCACAGACCAATCAGAAACTAAAGATTGTTTTTTTACTAAATAATGACAGTCATTGAAAAGTACAGCCGATAAAAGAAAACTTTCAGCAATAAAGAAATCATTGTTACTGCTAAAGTAATTATAATTGAAAATACATCAGTGGGAGGGGTTATACTTTAATAAGACCCAAAAGGTCTAGGCTAGCATAAAAAAAAAAAAAAAAAAATTAAATTATACTTTCAAATGGAGTTTTCAGCACATGCTACTTCTTTTCTTTCACCGCATATTTAACTGAGCAAGTGTAGATGTGAACAAACATATTGAGCTGGTACAGATTGTACTAGTGCTGCGTGGTGAGATGGCACTGTACTGTCATATTGTTAAGGGTGAGTGGCACCTTGACTGACAGTTAATGAGAGAATGTTTAACTTGTGCCGGAGCACTAACTGTGCTGTCTATAATCTGACAGGTCTGATGCTTTTTTTTTTCTTCTGGTGCAAGAAAGAATTCCTTAGCAGTGTTGGAACAAATTGGATGTATGAATTTCATTTCCTATCCAAGCACATTTTTTTTTCTTCTTCAACATATACTTTATTGCTATTTTTGTCCTGATGAAAGGTATGGGAGGAATGTGTACACTGTCAGAAAGATGATTATGCGGAAAGAAGGTACAGAGCTGGCACAGACATAAGATAATTCTTTTAACTAACAGTACTGTTTCAGGAAGGGGGGTTTAAGAGTTGATTGGTGAGTGCCAAGTACCTACAACAGTGTTTCTCAACCTCTATACCATGGAACCTCTGATATATTTACTATGTACACAGCTCACAGTATATCAGTTTGGGGGTCAATGGGTAGAATGCCTCTTATATTACTGGCAGAAGAATTTCACCCTTTTAGAATGCCAAAAAGATCATTAGTGTCACTTAATCTGACTTAAGAGGTCCAAAATGCTCATGGTTAAAAGAAGCTCTAGCAGCTTTAGGAGGAACCCTGGTTGAGAAACACTGGTCTAGGTCCTTCAATCTGACGTCCAACATCTGATATTCTTCTGTATCCGGTTTCTATTCTCCAACATCATCTGTAGAAGGCTTGCAATCTTAACATTCATTTCTAGTAAGTCCACAGTTCCTGACAGCTTTCAATTGCATTACATATACTGAACGTCGATTGCTGCATTCAGAGATGCTTTCAAGGAATCCAATACCTTAAGAGTGGACGACATACAGCATAGATGATAGATTTGCAAAATTCAAGACTTGCAGCATCTAATAACATTTCCTGTTCCCTGTAGTCCAGTTAGTAAAAGTCACTGGTGATCAGTTGGTAAAGGTTTATTAGATTGTCATGATGTGATTTAGTAGTGTACTAATGATATCCAAATTGCAGCATGTCATAGCAGCCAATTAGATTTTACAATTCTTTCTTCTGAATGATGACCAATTCTTTTTTCAATAAAATCACCCTCATTCCATTGGTACCATCAGTATCACCGGTATACGGCATTACTTTCTCTGTCAACACTCTAATGCTGCTCAGCGTGTCTTTTTTGGGTAGACAGACCCACAGAATCATTCAGCCTCTTTTATGAGGTCATGAATCAGGTCCCTAGGGGAAAGTGGTCATCAAGCTGCTCTGGCCAGCAGAATAATATATAACAAGTGCCATATCAATACATGGTGCTGTTTTCAGAGCCCACTTATGGTTAGGGATAAAGAAAGCCTGTAATATCACATTGAGTGGACTGAAGGCACAGGGAAAAAATCCAGATTTTTTTAAAAAGTAGATATTCTTTGTTTAGACAAAATAGTTTCCTGAGCAAATATGAACTGGGGCCTTAAATATAGAGCACTCCACCCCCCTGCTCTGGGGAATCTGGGCGCCCTGGGCCATTGCCAGTTTGCTCTATCCTAGAAGGCCCTGGTTGCTGCAAAGAGTGGCAGGAGGAAACAAGCGGGAACCGTGAGTTGGGCTGAACATTCTGTACCTGAGACAAGTGGCCACCAAGACTTTGTTTTAGTTTCTCTGTTGGTGTTGGATTTTTATCAAGCTTGTAGACTAGACATGTCAAACTCAAATAAAAAAAATGGGCTGAATTTATTAAAATGAAAATTATTATAGTACTAACAGTCTTTTTTGCAAAGGGCACTTTTGCAGCACAGGGAATTATGCAGCATGACCTCCATGCTGTAACTTATTATTATACCATACGAAGTATCGAATTCTTCTAGGAAATTCAATCTACCAATTTATTCAGTTGCAGTGACTGCAAAATAAAGGTAAAAGATTATATTTGATCAGTTTTTAGAATTTTATGGCTGACTTTAGATTAAAATGAAAATATTTCCTGCAGTATTATCAGAGCCAGGTGAATCTATCAATTAGCAATTGGTTTGTGGTATGTGAACATCTGCAGGTCCTTGTAAATGTCCATAATATACATGAATGGAAAATGTGGCTGATAATTTATTTAAATATGATAACATAAAGTTTTTTTAATTCTGTAAGAATTTGTGGTTTTGTATATCAATGAAAAATTTTTTCTATTGCATGTAAGTAGTGTTCTACTACTACACATGTGGCTCCGAGTTCCAGTGGTTCCGGCTCCTGTAGTTTGTTCTGGCTCTGCCGTGAGTTACTGGCCAGGATTAGGCCGGATCCGCCAGGGGGCGTTACCTGAACAAACTAAAGACCGGAGTTTGCCGACCTCTGCCTTAAGGCATCAAACATGCCATATAAGGGATTTGTGTATTTTTATTGCCTTTAAAGCCAATTTAAAAGATGTTTTCCCCCTTTTTTGTTGTTTTACATTAGTGCATTTCCTTCCTGGCAATACTTTTTTAACAGTACTTTGCCAATTATTCCTACATATACCCAGAATGTAGTCATCAAAATTTGTCTCCTAATGACTTCAGTCATGTTTATTAAAAACCTGGGATTCAATAACCTTCAAGGAAGATTTCCACAGCCTTGATAAACCCGACTGGTACAGCTTTGTCTATTCCTATTGGTGAAATGCAGAGTTATAACTACAACTTCCAACAACTGGAACACAACTTCCTACACTAAAGTTTAAAGGATAAAAAAGTTTTGGCTCTACATACTTTTATCAACAAAATTACAAAATGGCCCTTTTCAGCAATTATATATGTTACACAATGTTTTTTAATGAAACTCATTTTTTTTTTGCTGTAAAGCTATATGAATGCCATATGCTCTATACACCGGGGCTGTGTCATGTCCATACTGAATATTTCATTACGACCCAGGTGGTTAGGGAAAATATATTCGTCTTATCTTACATTCCTGTGATCCCGCTGCTTTTTCTAACTCCAAAAAGTACAGAGAAGTAAAAAAAAAAAAAAAAAAAAAAAAATGCACGCACTGAAATATATTGAAGTCATTAAAATATTGAGATGCATTTTATTTAAATATTTAACATTTCTTCTCCAAGCAAAGCTCCTGACAAATATTTTTCAGCGCACACAAATAAATAAATAAATTAAAAACAAGATACTCATCACATAGCGGTCTTTGATGTGAGCACATGTAAATTCCGAGCGGAGTCCACAAAACGCTCTGTTTACGTAGCTGTTCTGAATGACGAGATTACATTCCTGTCCTGAGCTGCCATAGTCAAGTGTAACTTCACCTCCAAGTTTCTTTTGCTGTGATAGACATAAGTGCATTTTTGATATATTTCTATTTTTTACCAGTATATGTGTGTGCCTTTGGTTTATGATTTTAAAATACAATTACCCACTTGTCCTCTCGTATGGAAAAACACTTTTACTTGCTTTTTTCGAGATCTTTTACATCTAAACTAGAAGTTATCCACTAATTCATTATAAAGTGTTTGTCATTTTTAAACCATGCGACTATTTTTTTTTTAAACTGGAACAAACAAAATATTGTTCTCTATGTATCTTCAAATCCAACCAACTTTTTACATCTCCTCTTTTATTTTCTCCCTTTCTATATAAACTTTAATAATTGATATTGCAGTGTATTAAACCTTACTTTTGGTGACTAAATTATTTATTTTTCTTTTAATTGCAGCATGGTGGCTTAGCGGTAGCACTCTTGCCTTTGCAGTGCTAGGTCCCAGGTTCAAATCTCTGCCAGGACACTCTCTGTATGGAGTTTTCAGGTTCTGCCTGTGTGGGTTACCTCTGGGTACTCTGGTTTCCTCCCAAAAACATGCAGTTAGGTTTATTGGCTTTCCCCCAAAATTGACCTGAAACTGTATAAATGACATATGACCATGGTAAAGACATTAGATTGTGAGCCCCTTTGAAGGACAGTTAGTTACACGACTATGGATTTTGTACAGAGCTGCATAATATGATAGTGCTATATAAATACTATATAATAATTTGATTATTCTGCCAATAACATATTTTCTGTGGGTGCAGCTCATTCACCGTGCTATGAGTAACAACGTTGCCACAGGAACTGTGTTAGTATTACCAAACGTCCTCTACTTAACATAATGGGAGGTATTTTATAGTCCAACACTTTTTCTAATAACATGGTTTGAACAGGGTCCAGGAAAGCATTTGATTTCTGACAGGAACAACAGATATTTGGTGGTTAACACCTAACTACCTAACTTTTGAGTAGGCAATGCTGTAAATGAGGAACTAAAATTGCATGACTGGGGTATATTGGAGGCATTAGTCAAGTCAACTCCTTAAACAATTCTAAAAGTACCATTCCCAAATTAAAATGCTATACAAATGTACAAACAATAATCATATAAAAAAATATAACATTTCCAGACTAGAAAAGTCGCTGAAGGCCCTACAGAAGACAAAACAACATCTGCCCTTCAAATTTCTGGCCCCTAGCTGCATTATACTACACATACATTATGGGGTATACACATGCCATAAGTGCAGACATGACAAGCCATTTGTCATAATGACTTACCACAATAGTAAGTGGCCCCTTACCAAAGCCTTGTCCCCAACACCAATGTTTTCTTAAAATCACCTTCAATGACCCTATAATAAGCATCAACCAAGATTGGAATGACCACCTGAGAAAGACCTCCCATCACATTCTTCCCATGACCCACCCCCTTTCCTAAAGCTATTTGCCAATCAAATGAGTGCCGATACTCCTAATATCATAGCTGCTTAAACTTGTTAACATATCCCTTCTCAAAAAAACACCCAACCCCAGCAAGTTATGAGAATGCCAGCAAAGAGGAGTTTTAAATATGAAGATAAGAAAAGGGGGATTTACTCACCTAGTTCTGGAGCAATGAAATCAGGCAGGGATTCCAGTGTTGCATGCATTGGATGTTAGACGCTTGTCATTTATTTATCTTGGAGGAGAAATATACCATAGTACATAGTAAACCATTATAGTCGATCCCATGCACATTGATATTTCCAAACTTTTTTTCTTAAGTATTCAATAAATTAATTTGAAAGTTTAAAGTTTAACAATGAACTTCTGTTGTGTGGTCTAATATTATCTGGGGACCTCAGAGTCACTCCTATCTACGTAATCAAGAATATGGAACTTTCTGTGGTCCTACCTTGATTCTGTTGTCCTGGTACAGTAGGGTGATCCTTTTCATACAAGCACTGTAAATGTGTTACTGGCAGATTTAATAAAATCAAATGAAAAAAGCCTAAAAAAAAAGCAATGCCACCACCACATTTAATAACTGGTAATCTAAAATATATAATATTTTTGTTTTTTAGTTTAGAAACCCTTTAGGACACTTTATGTAATGATCCGTTTTGCATTCAGCAAAATATAAACAATCTATACCATCATTCTAACTTCAGTCGTTTAAAGACTATTTCTAATTGGTTGGTATAGATTAGTGCAATTTACAACACACTAAATTTCTCTTTCTTTATAGAGTATGACTATTTTCTATCCAACAATTTTCTATCTAAATTTCAAATGACCAATTTCTTTCTTTTTTGCCTCTCAGCAGGTTAAAACCTATGCTGCAGTATTTATTGAATTATATTACCAGCTGATGGGGTTTGTTAAACTCTCCGCTCCTTGTTGTAAACTTCGCTTTTTACCCTTTTATGATTTTCCCGTTTTAGGGGCCCATTTCCAGCACACTTTTATATTTTGTCATCCTTTTTGGTAATGTGTTTATGCATTCTGATCCAGGAACGGTTTTGAGAAAATTAAACACTGTGACCAGTTTATGGTGTGAGCATAAAAATGGTTCATTATCTTAATAAAAATTGCTTTTATTATGAATATGCTTGGTTTAAAAATATTATTGGGTATTCCTCATTTATGTCTACTAAAAGCTATTTTATTAGCCTTTGCGTCTTGGTGTTTGCACTTTGAAAAATACTTTATAGGACATCAAAGCTATTGAAAGGGTGCTAACTAATATATTTATTGTTAGATAATTTTAGGGGCCAGATTCACTAATAATAATCATTTCCCTGTGTTTTGTTGAAAGAGCTTTGTAGTTTATTAAAGTGTGACTGTCATATAGCCCATTTATGGGTGTCTGTTAAAAAACTCCAACCCCTGATACACGAATATTTTCTTCTTCAGCAAATTCCCACTGTTCTTACCTTTAGCTTATCTGGCACAAAATATGAGGTGCTTCCAGGTATGTGGGTGCATTTGACCTCCTCCCACGACATCATGACATAGTGTTTGAGCACAGTGGGAGAAAAGCAAATGGATGTTCTATACCTTTACCTTTGGCATCCTGTTCTTGGGGAGGCTGGGAGTAGCCATTGGGAAGAATATCACCCTTATAGATATCCAATAAGTCATTGGTATCAATTAAACTTACCTGAAAGTCACAAACTCCTAGGGGTTCGCTCAAGGAACCTCTGTCGACCTATGGAACCATTAAGGATCGTTCCCACTTTTTAAGCATATGAACGTGCTACAATGTACTATAACACATGGTTTGAGGAGTTAGGAAAGGGGACACATCCTTTAATTTAATTTGCTGTAGGCCACCTGGAAGGTAAATGTTGGATAGAAATAGAAGAATAAAGTAATTCAATTAATTTTTTATGGACTTTGCTTACTGTTATGCCCGGGGAACCGCTTAGAGATCCAATGCACCCTTAAAGCCAGGCTATAATAGAAGATCACCACCAACATTCACCCTATTGATGACAATAATGGAACACCACCCCCTTTGCCATCACTCTTTCCTGGGTACTGGGAATGATAAAGGACTTCATGGCCCCTTTGCTTTGGTCCTTTTAAAACACCCACTCAATGCTGTAGGCATGGGCATTGTAGGCCCATATCACTAAAGCAGCAGGACTACACACTTGCCTTCTTCTGGCTGTCTTGGTCTAAATTTCTTAAAATACCTTTAGCAAAGCTGTTTGTTATTAATAATTTGTTTACAAAAGTTGACCATGCAAAGTGCTGACCCTGCGTTCAACATGCAAGTTTGACACTACCCATAGAAAATAAAAGCTGAAAATACATGAAGTAATGTCATTTTCAATGGTTGAATCTTGGCCAGATCTTGGGTGAATTTTTTACTACTTTGGTAGTATACATAAGGTAAATGTATTACAAAGATAATTGGGCAAAAAAAGACAATACATTCTATGTACTACATCTGTTAACTAACACAGGTACTCATACCAATAATATTCTTGCATATCAGGGTACTACTTCCTTACAGAAGATAATAGATTCCCAAACTGTATACATCCCTGATTCTTAGGGGGACACAACTTATGAATTTTTGCTCACTGCTCACAATTTGCCCCAATTTGACATACTGAACTAATGACCATTTAATGATTATGTCTTCCTTTGAGAGAGACTTACACTCTGTTTGCAGTGGAATTTGTTAACATAGGACCCCGATCTTTGTAATATATCCTTGCAATTCAGTTAACTGAGCTAAACTACTTTGTAGTGTTAATTACTGATACTAAAAAACTTAATCTACTTAACCTTCAATTTTCATGATAAAGTCAAATGGGGTTGGTGACCTTCATTTTCATGGATATGGGGTCATATTATCATATAATAGAAGCCTCTAAACTGCAACAGGCACAAAAGCAGCAGAAACCCACCTTTCCCTTAGGTACTGGCGCTCTTAATTAAATACGCTTGTTAGTCTTAGAACTTTTGTCCGTTTTTTGTACCAGTTCCAAGTTCAAGGTCAGAAAGAGTATCACTGCTTCAAGAATTCCGACATATGTGGCAATATTCACTGCATCATTTGACTCCTAATTTTAACTAGAGAATAGGAGGTAGCCAAATCGCAGTTTAGTAAGAAGCAGACACCAACCGCAAATCCGCGTGTCCTTCATTTTCACTTTTTCTAGAAAATATCTAATTATTTATATTTTAGCCTGTTATTTGTGATTTACTGCCAAGCCTGCACCTGGAAACTGCTTATGAGAAGGCCTTTTCTTCAGAGGAAGCAGGAAGGAATCTCATATCTTGAAATTCAGCCAATGTCTTAGTTCTCTGTTGCCTGGGAGAAACTGAAAACAGTCTGTTTTGATCCAGAGAACTGAGGAAACTGAGAGAATTAATATTGCAACTTGATGACAATGGTGCAGTGATGTGATGTCTGCCAGCTTTTTCATATTGTGGAATGTGATACACAGAGAAGGGTTATTAACACGGCTTCCTAACATCGTACGAATCCTCTGTAACCAAAGGGGAGCAGTGTTGGGCCGAGGAAGCAGCTTCCCCGTGAGATAGAAGCAGGGCAATTGGGATACCTTGATCAAAACTGTCTTATTATTCTTTTTTCCCCTAGCACATCATTCCCATTAAAACAGGGTGTGTACTTCATTCCTGACAGAAAGACATTTTAGTGGTCAGCTCGTTCTTTAGGCATAGATTGTTGAAATTGCTTTCTGTCCCAGGCTAACTGATAATTAAACTCATTCACATTACCACTGGAAAAAAAATGGTAAAAGAAAACTATAGGAGGCAAATGTTATTTAATTTTCAAGTTCATACAATTGTAACTGAAATGATATATATATATATATATATATATATATATATATATATATATATATATACTTTTTTTTATGTGTGCCATCACTACTTAACTAAGCTTGGACAACATCAAAGGCTGCCACAGTACTAAGCTGTAACCCATATGAAGGGTGGGTGCACCTGTTGTTCTTTTCTATGTATTACCCGATCATACACAATACAGTCTTATTTAAACCCTATAGGTTAGATAAAGTGAGAACAGAGCACAAGTAGTTCATTTTTGGGCTCATGTCAGTTTGGACAGAACCATCTATCCAGAGGAGTTAAGAAAAATAGATAATAAGGGATTCAGAAGAAAACACACAAAATATTAATTAAAAATATATAGACTGAATTTCACTTTCACTGATTTTATGTACAGATCTCCTTAGTAGTCTTAGTCTCCATTGTTTGTTTTCAGCATACTGATAAAAGGTGCACACTACTCTTATAAGATTTTATTATTTATTAGTTTTAATAGTGAAATAAAATTCAATCACTGTATGATAAAAAAAGTTGTAGAAATCAGTAACCCATCCAGAATGATAGAATGACTGAATGAGAGAAATGAATAAATGAGACTAAAGTTGTTAGGTGGACCAATATTTTCCTTGAAAGAATTGTTTTTGGACCTTCTTAACATAGGGGGACCCTTGAAATAATTTTTAGGTCTTCAAGGAACCCCTGCTATTAATATATCCACAGGTCACAGTACATTAGTGTGGTGGTCAGTGGGAAGAATTCCTTTTACATTGCAGGCCAATGGGAAGAATGTCACCTTTATAGATAACCAAAAAGGTCATTGGTATCTATTGAACTAACCTTAGAGTCACAAACTGCTCATTGCTCAAGGAACCCCTAGCAACCTCTAGAGAAACCCTAAGATTTTTGAAACCATCGTTGAAAAACTGTTCTAAAGTAACACTCCAGACGGGTGACACACATAGTTTCTTATTAAGGAATTCATCTTCCTGGTTCAGCAGTTTAATTTTCTAAGTTACCTCTCCACATTCAGCTTCCTCATTAGGCACTTAATTTGCCTTATCACTTCTGTCAAATGAGCAGTCAGTTGACCTAGAAAGCAGGTAAAAAATAAGTGGAAAGGTAACCATATGCACAGATAAAAATGTGAATCACTGGAATAGTTAAAGTGGAACTATACTCTGCAAGCTATTTTGAGCAAGTAAGCTTTTGGCCTCTAGATTATTATGCAAAATCTGAAACGATAGATTTGGTCCTTCCATCTTAGTTTTAAGTGCCTATGTCGCGGATGTTTCTTGCTGGAGAGGTGGGGCCGGTGCCATGATCCCTCACCACAACCCTTATGTACTCATCCCTAGTAGAAAAGCCTTGGACCTATTCTACCGCCCTATCATTCTTGTACCACCAAAGCCTCCAACACTGATTTGTGAGCAAGGAGGCTTCCAGGAAGAAAGGTGGGCTTCAGGGTTTGTTGGTTTAAGGGCATCACTGATTCCAGGAGAAAAAATTCTACAGGTATGTATATTGAGTTTATACATGTACTGTTCAGCTGCAACATTAAGATTTTTGTATGTATAAAGATGTACCTGGTGTAACATAACACATTGTTTGAGCACCAAGACAAGGGGCTTTTCATTTCATTTAACGGATGCCATACGACACCTCTGGAACCTGGAAGGTTAAATGTTTTTAAAAAAAGATGGTAATATAGTCATGCATGGGGAATTGCTTATAGGTCAAACCCCCCCTAAAGCCAGGTCATCATTAGAGTTGACCACCTACATACGCCCTATTTATGACAGTTAATTGGACACAATCCCCGTTGGCCACCAGCCTTTTCAGCGGCCAACATCTTTACAGTGTTGATCCAGGTCTTGTTTGCTTGTTCTGCTGTGTCAGGATGAATGAACACATGCATGATATATAAATATATACATTATATGTATATTTATATATATACATATATAAATATATATATATATATATATATATATATATAATATATATATATATATATATATATATATATATATATTTATATTTATATATAGAAATATTTTTGGCCTGGCTTATGCTAAAACTGTAGCTAGGACTGCAATCTCAACTGTGCACTCAACTGCTTGTATTCAACTATATGTGAGCAATAGAAAATAATTTTACTCATGCTTTTGCAGACCATTAGGGTGGTTTGTGGCACAGTTCCTGGACGCAACAAACTAACTGACTGCCCTCGAGCAGCCTGTTGCTCTTGGCTTAAAGGGCTTATTTATTAAAGCTCTCCAAGGCTGGAGAAGATACACTTTTTAATCAGTGAAGCTGGGTGATCTAGTAAATCTGGAATAGATCTGGTCCAGGATTCAAAACATTTGCTAGCAAATAGAAAATGACTTTGAAGGAATTCTTTTCAGGTGTGCTGGATCACCCAGCTTCACTGATAAAAGTGAATCTTCTCCAGCCTCGGGGAGCTTTAATAAATTAGGCTCATAGAAGGATGCGTTTCAACCTCAATGAGCTGTGGTTTAATGTAGTTGAGTTGAGATTGTTGCTAGAGGACTGGAGAAGGCCCCTAAACTCTGACAGTGTAGTGAACCACACCACAACTGCACTCAACTGCATAAAGCATAGGGGCAGTTAAGAGATAATAACCGACAGATTTTAGACTGTACATCTGAAAGAGGCTTAAAATGTATATCTGCACACTTTCTTTGCTAATTCTCCAGTCTGTTTGCCTAGTTGTTTGCCTGGTGTATCACTTTTGTTATCATGTTACCTTTAAATGCACAACTTTCTTGGAAATTCATTATTTATTTTGCTGTCCCTTTAAAAACATTGTATCTCTATGCTAAGAAAAAATGTTTTCCTCCCTCCAATCTGATTTACAAAGAAGGGCGAACAACTGCTTGGAGTCCATAGAGCTATATTGATGGATGCTGCTGAAGGGTGGCTGCTGTGGGTATAAAAAATAATGGAGCCATCAGATGCTGTCCCAGATTAGAAGGTTTTTATTTGCAATGAAGTGAAAGAATAGCAGCTCTTTGTGGCTGGTTTCCGCGCTGCACACTCCATCTCATGAATTCTTTATCAACTTACATATTAGTATCTCATTAACTTGACAATTAGGCCAATGATAAGCAGCTGTTATCCTGCCAAGTGGGATGCTACAGAATCTTATCTAGCAAACACTCTTGACATCTTTGTATTAATGTTGCCCTTAGAAGTTGCTGTGCTCGGTCACCAAACAGTATGGTGTGTTTATATATTTAGCACAAGGGATGTGATGAATATATGCAAACTACTTCTGTAAAAAAAACTTTCTTGCTAGTTGTGTTTTAAATATTCTATTTCACACTTTGTCAGTTGTGCCATTTGCGTAATGGTCGTTGTGGCGCCATTTATTTTCGATACCATCTCAAGGCATTAACCCAAAGCACCCCTGCAGAATTGTGTTGTAGGGTATCACAATGGTTCGTAACACACTACAGTGGAGCACTGGCTTAAAAGAAATGTGACACTGGACATATTTTTTACCTATTGATGCATTGGCAGACCATTCATCAGGGCGACATGGTGGCTCAATGGTTAGCCGTCCGGCCTTTGCAGCGCTGGGTTCAAATCCCAGCCAGGACACTATCTGCATGGAGTTTGCAGGTTCTCCCTGTGTCTGTGTGGGTTTCCTCCCACATCCCAAAAAAGCATGCCGTTAGGTTAATTAGCTTCCCCCTATAAATTGACCTTAGACTTCATTAATGACATATGACTGTAATAGGGACATTAGATTGTGAGATCCTTTGAGGGATAGTTAGTGACATGACTATGGTCTTTGTACAGCGCTGCGTAATATGATGGTGCTGTATAATAATAAAAGCCAACTTATATCCAATTGACTATGGGTAATATAATGGTATTTCATCTGCATTCTTAATTTACATTTGCTACCCATGAAAGGTAGCATTTGCAGACCTTTCCTAGTTCATTTTGTGGCATTGTGTTAATCATATATGGGAAGAATGTAGCTGGGATGCCCTTTTTGGATATGGCAAATTTGCAGGTGGTTCACTTTCTTCATGGATAAACCATTTATGCTAATTTCAGTTCCAGTAATAGTCTAGGACTTTTCTTGTAGTACTGGTGTGACTTTTTATTCAGGTTGCTGCTCAAACAGTGATCACTGTGTTAGTACATCAGGCTTTTGAGAGATATGTATTCTATATAAATAAACTTTTGCTGGCTGCTACCTTCTTGGTTCCTGGATGTAGAATTCTGCAATCCTTACAAGTGTCACCATTAATTAAAATTAAAATGTACCTTTCTTTTGCACCCTTTCACTTGGTACCCATGTTTTTAGCTTTTCATTAGGAACTTGTATGTACGCTATGTTTTTTAATATTTGGATGTGAACAGGCCAGGCTTCTTTCCAGTACAAAATCCATATGGATCTTTTTGTTGCCTAAGCAAGCTGGCATAATTGCCTTTCCCCCATTTGTTGTTGGTATTTCTGTATAAAAAGCATGCTTTTTCCACTTTCACCATTTTGTTCCAAATCTTTACCAAAGTTTTCCGTATAATTCCATAATTCCAGCTTGTGCTTTGCTACTTGTGTGCTACTCCCACCTACTGTGGGCTACTTTACCTGCCTCTAAGATTGTAAGTTCTTTTGGGTATTAAGGTTGCTATCAAAAGAGAAAAACTTACATATAAATATTTATGAGCATATTTATTCAACAAAACTTAGATTAACATAGCGGGGACACGTCAAGTACATCAGTAAGTAACAAAAAGAGTCCACGTTAAAAAGATAAGTGTGATTAAAGTCTTCCTGCAGTCGAGCCTATTTTTCCAATGCAAAAAAGCTTCCTCAGGGGTATAGAAGGTTTTGAATTTCAAACCACTAGATAGAAAACCATACACACACATATATAAGGCAATCCTTTATGTTCTAATCACTCTTTTGTATGTAAGAGCCTAAACTCCCCACTTATAAAAGTAGAGGTTTACCAGGATGACCACTTTAGGAAGGTCATTACTTTAACTGTTAAAAAAATGTGATCAACATAGTTATGATGCAACCTTATTGCTACTTTATAGTTTACCAGAAAGTGATGTGTTCAATCACCCTAATTGCCACTTTAGCCCAGATTAACTCTTTTCTATGAAGCCGGTTTTAAAATGATTTGTTATGTATTTTTTTCATCAAAGAGTAGAAGTTGTGTTAACTTTTGATCATGTAATCACATGCAATCCTAAATTCTGTATTAAAAAAAAGAAATGTTTACTTTTTCACTTTCTTTACTTTTTTATAAGTAAAAATTCACTTTGAAAGTGAATCAGTCAGCAGTGTTCAGTGTGAAACATGAAAAAAATTGGTTCTTTAGGAACCAGCACACGTTGTGGGTTGCCAAAGAGGCACTAGTCAGTGAGAGGCTTGTGGGAACAAGCTTGCTCCTGCTATGGGTCTTAACTCAACCTTAGCAAGGTCTGGAACTTACTGCTGTGCTGCAGTAATATGTGTGATTGCAAATATGTTACTGCAACAGCACAACATTTGACTTATTTGAGGGTGCAGTGCCATTTTGTCGCCAATGCACCTTGCCAAAGGACGTGTGTTGCAGTGCACCACGATGCATGGTACAGCACTACCATGTTTTGTGGAGCACTGCATTAACCAAGATAGTGCATGCATTGGTAAGGTGGGAAGTCCATTAAATAAATGGAGTGTCTCAACACAAGATATGTTAACAAGCATCTAAATACATATCAACTCCTTGTGCGTTAGCAGGGTCAAAATGTGGAGCTGGTAGAAAAATATATTAAAAGCCAAGTCTCTTCCTCCTTACAATATGCATACACACACACACACACACACACACACACACACACAATGTCCAGCTGGTGGAACCCACAGCACACAAGGAAGTATGCTGAAGGTTCTTTAGTGAATATGACAACTCTTTAAAAAAAGCAAATATGAGAGTGAATGGATAAGTATCATTCTTTTACAGGGAGTATTTTTTTGGAGAAAAAAAGGCAAACAAACTATCCATTTAGTGAATTGTATTGAACACAAATAAACTTAGCAGTTTGCCTTGAGCGTTTAGTTCTTCTTTAATGACAAGTAAAAGGTTTGCTTTGATATAACCTTCATACTAAATTGTATCACTAAATTGTATCGCTATTTCTCACATGCTTGTTGGAATACAATCCAGCGAGCATTCTTCTCCGCACAGGACCAGTACAGAAAGTGAAAAACATTGGGGGCATATTTCAATTTTTAATTAAAAAACATATCTGATCCTTGCAGAGAGCTTAGTGCCTATTCCATGCAGCTGAATCAACCACAATGTGTGCTTTGTTAACACAGGCAAAGCAGATGGAGCGACTCAGCGGCACAAGGAGAGAGTGAGATGTTGGCAGCATGGAGAATGGCATTAAGGCAAATTACTGTGAAGATCATCAGTAGGTAAAGTTTGATCCAATAGAGATCTCAGTAGGTGATAGAAAGGAATGTTCTGGAGCTCAAACATCTCATGGAAGCTTACTTGGAAGTCACCGGGCAATTTATTCAGGGTCAAGACCAAAGGGAGGACATGCTCTGCCAAAATGAAATGAAATGCGTTTCAGGTTTTAGCTTCATTCCGCGATATGCTTCACAAAACAGAGATTTGGATTCAGCTGGCAGAGATGGTTGTTTGTGGAAATACAGTAGTGAAACTCAAACTAAATACCAAATATTTACAACAATTGCAAAAGGTGATTCTTGGGATTTAGAAATCAGTAAGCTCAATAAAAAATAGGAAATGACTTCCAATTTTATTTTCCCATTGCTCCTGTAAAAGAAAAAGTTGAACTGCAGTTCTCTGACAGCTTCATCTAACTTCCTTCTCAAATTTGGAGACAAAAGCTGGAATAGAAAGAATTTGTTGATCTGCCCCTAAAAGTGAATCTATCATCAATACAAAATCTGCTACTGCCCTTCGGACCAATATGCTTTCTTAATGCCCATCTTTAGCCGAACCTTTTTTTAAAAATATTATGAATATTAATATTCTTTCAGTAAACCAAGTACTTTTCCTACATTCCAATGAGGTCAATGCTGCAGCTAACAGTACAAATGGATCACTGGTCCCCTTTGTTACACTGTAAAATAAATAAAAATACAAAACTAATAAAAAAAGTTACTGATTACAAGCTGTCTTCAGTAGCACCAGTATTCTTGGTCCAAGGTGTTGGTTTGGTATGGAAGCTATCCATGATGTGCATGTGTTATAGAATAAACATATAGAATAGAATTTATAGAATAAAGCGCCAGCCACACAATGGAGATGTCTAGGAGTTTTATTTCTGCTCAGTCCTCCAAAGACACATTTTCTGCCTCCCCAGCCCTGTAGGTGGGGGAACTATGAAAATGTATGCCGGATGGTTGGTCCATTTCAAAGCAGGGTAATACTTTAAGTTTGCTTCTACATTTCGATTCCTGCCCTGTGTTTGGTGCCTTTTTCAAGGATTTCTGGTGTTTCTACTCAGATATCAGTGGTTTCTTATTAGGGCCCTTCAGGTTTTTAAAACTCAGGTCATCTTATAAAGCTGCCCCATGTCCAGCATACTTTATTGGACCACTGAAAGCAGCAAGGGCGTTGTCCTCCAACTGTAGGGTAGTTAAACCCTATACTCTTGTTTTTTTGTTTTTTTTGCAAAGTTGAATACAAAGCTTCTGCAAAAAAAAATCATCCTGGCCAGTTGCTTTGAACTGTGTTGGCTTTATATAAACTTTTTTGTAACAGACACATCTTTATTAAAAGCCAATTACCAGATGAACTGCATCAAGACGGAGGTCTTGGATGTGGTGTGCAAAGTATCTGAGACAATTAAGTTAATGCAAGGACACATACCTAGTGTGTTGCTAACTCTTTTTTATTTATTTATTTATTTATTTTTTTAAATTGTGCTTAGGACAAAAAAAACTATGACCATATGATAATTCTCATTGGCTGGTGGTGTCAGGGGTGTAGTAAATGATAGTGGTGAGGAAGTGGTCAGCCCATTGTGTACTTTAAAAAGCATGCTTATGTCCGATGTTCAGGACAGTTTTACAATTTAAATCTGAATAGCAACACTACTCATTTTGAGCCAGTGGATGGAGCCATAAGTTCTTTTTCCATGTTTTCCAGACCATTCTTACCTGCTTTGCCAAAGTCTGGTTTCCAAAGTTCAATAGCACAAACCAGAATATGCATTAAACTTATCCAGAGTCATGCAACCACCACTCAAACCTAATACTATTCCCCTTATCACCCCCTTGTTCAAATGGGACTTACAGATTTTGAATAAAATAAAAAGCATAATAGTTAAATAGTTCAAACTAGAAAATGCAATAATCATTTACAGATTCATACAACCACCATTCAACTCTAACACCATTATCCCATCACCCCCTTGTTCAAATGAGACCTGCAAGCTTTGAATCAAAGAAAAAGTATAAAAGAAAACAACTTTTACTCTGTTCTTAGTATACTCATAATAACTTCAATGGGATTGGTATAAGCTGTATTAAAAGCTTATTTCTCATTCAAAGACTTTGAATATTAGACATCGGTTTAAATATATATACATATATAAAAATAATATATCGGACATTTCTGAGGGCAGCATTCAAGCATTCAGGACAGTAGATTCGTAGAAAATCCTTGAAATCAGGATGGTTGGGTGCTAGGTGTAAATTATTTTACCAGTCCCATTTTTGTGCGCAGCCTTTTAAAACACACATTGTCATTGGGCTTAAGTGACGTCTCAGGAATAAAAGTAAAGCATTAAAGAGAGGAAGGAGAGAATGATGAAAGCTTAAGAAGAAGGATTACCTTCAAAATCTTCTTGTTTCCTACATCTCCTCACACATGCTTGAAATACTCTAAAATCTATAAATATGTAATATGCTCTGGATCATCACACTACTAATGTATATACAATGCAGTATATGTCTAGATACAGACATACAAGTGCAAATTTGGAATTGCCAGTTGACTACAGAATATCATTTATTATTACATTTACATCTTTTTTCATTGATACACTAATAAAAATTCCCCTTTGGTTCATTTTATTAACAACTTAACAAAAAAACTAAATTAAAGCTGAACTCCAGAATTGTACAAAATGCACACATGAATGCAGCTTTGTAATCCTTTATACATCATTATATTTATTATGCAGAAATTCTTTAATATGACAAGAGCCTGTTGCAATCTACAGTATAGCAGACCCCAAGGAACACGCAGAACACTTGGCTTCGAGGAATGATGCCTCTTTGGATCTGCTTTAAATGTTAATTATCAGAATGCTATGGGTGGTCCAATTTATCAGCTTTTTTCACATTTTTAATGCCTTCATGATGCCCGTGCAGCATCTAAACCAGTGTTTCTCAACCATGATTCCGTGAAACCTTAGAGTTCCTCCAGAGTTTGCTAGGGGTTCCTTGAGCAATGAGTAATTTGTGACTCTCAGGTCAGCTTAACTGATATAATTAATCTTTTTGGCTATCTGTAAGGGTGACATTCTTCCCACAAGCCAGCAATGTAAGAGACATTCTTCCTACTAACCACCATGCTAAAATAATGTGAGCTGTGGACATAGTAATTATAGCAAGGGTTCTCTGAAGACTTGAAAGTTTTTTTTTCAAAGGGTTCCCCTATGTTAAAAGGGTTGAGAAACTCTGATCTAGACCGTCTCCAAGTCTGGGTCTGGGTCTTCTCAAAAATCTAGGAGTTTTTTTCCTTCTCAGTTATCCATAGAAACTTTTTTTTCATTAAGTTGCATCCCTACTATTGTAGGTGGGGGAATTGTAAAAGTTTATGGCACATGGTCCAGTGCAGGGGGTTCTACTTTCAGTGTGACCCACTACACCTGTCTTTGGTGCCTTTTCAAGGATTCCTGCTTTTTTTCTCAGATATCTGCAGTTTCCTAATATAGCCCTTCAGGTTATTAAAATTTGGGTCATCTTGTCCCTATACCTTAATCGGGCCAGAGAAGGAAGTTTTTGTCCATATAGACCCTAAGCTGAACTCACACCCCTCCTTAGGCTTCTCATTCAACCTAAATGTGGTAAATCCTCTGGTCTCCTCTCCTTAGGGACCCTTCTATTGCAGTGTTTTTCAACCATTTTTGAGCCACGGCACATTTTTTACATTAAAAAAATCCTGCGGCACACCACAAATCAAAAGTGTTACAAAATTACCCTTTGTAGCTAATTCTCGCCTCTAAAAATAAACAAGGCGCTTGAGCTACCTACTGCCACCCACTGACATGGAAGAGTATTACATTACTCTGCCAGTCACTATAGCACAGGCACTCGACAATGGTAATAGGATAATTTCCCACGGTACACCTGAAGATCTCTCACGGCACACTAGTGTGCCACGGAACAGTGGTTGAAAATCACTGTTCTATTGCATCCTGGTTCATCAAATGGTTGTATTGTATATGTTAGCTATGCTACACTTACATGTCTTCGGGGCAGGGTCCTCTCCTCCTGTATCACTGTCTGTATTAGTCTGTCATTTGAAATCCCTATTTAATGTACAGCGCTGCGTAATATGTTGGCGCTATATAAATCCTGTTTAATAATAATAATAATAATAATGGCATCCCTGTTTCTGCCTTTTTAGAGATTTTCTAAAACATTTTCACGCCATGTGTGTTTGTGTTTTTTATTGCTAAGGTGTGACACTAAACTGATGAAGTATATGTGTTTTGCTACTTTGCCACTTCTGACTTGTTTTTATTGGTGCAGTATCAAGTATTATTCCTGACTTCAGTACCTGGTTTGCACTGACTTGAAACAAACAAGATGTGAATTAAAATGTAATAGACTACCAGCTGTGAGAAGCTGCCCCATGTTCAGAATACTTTTGGGCTGCACGGAAAGCAGCAAGGACACTGCCATACCCCTGTAGGGCAGTTAAACCCTACAAACTTTTGCAGGGTGGAGTGCAAAGCTTCTGCATAGGAGCACATCCTGGACAGTTGCTTTGAACCATGTTTGGCTACATAAATCCCCACACATGCCAGACAGAAGGAAGGGTCGTCTACTTACATTGCATTATGTAGGCAATTTTAACTATCTTTAGATTGCAAAAAATACCAAAGAGATTAGGACAACCTGGCCATTTGTGTATTTTATGCTTTTGCTCAAAACTGATAAAAAATGTATCAAATAAATTTGTTATGGAAAAAGCAGCAGGAGGTAAGGGAATTCTCAGGATCACAGCTTCATAGCAGGATGAGTGAAAATCGAAGCTGGAGCAAAGCTGAAATAATGGTTGGGAGCTCCTGATTGTAGACATAGTAGAGATGGAGACTGATAAAAAAAACTAAACCACAAAGATTGACTTAAGACCCACACAAAAATCCACAACAAAGATTCCTTAGTCTGGGTCTGTGACACTTGTTACACTTTTTTGGTTCAGTTTATATAAAAAATCTTGCATGTGATCTATGTGTTAGATTCCGACTACTATTGTATAATACTGAAAATTCTACTTTCATTACACTTTCCCTGCTGAAGCTACTCAGATGAGTAGTAAATAGGTCTACAACATTTCTAAACAAGTCCAGATGTGACTAACTACTAATACTTATATAATAACATCCCTCAATTATCTGTATCCAACATGACACCATGAACTCCACAATAGTTAAACAATTGTGCCTAAATTGTAAATTTCATTCTCTATTATATTATGTCTGCAGACTTTTTTTAATAGTACTTCGTCAAGATGTTCCGCCACTCCAGACAGACATGAAAGGGATTTTTGATAAATGGGATTTGTGTGTTGTTTTTTGTTCGGACTCTCCTGCCCTTGGCTGTCATTTGAGGTTCACTGATGCTCTAATTTTCACTCTATGACTTTTGTCCTCTGATTACAGCTTATCTTATAAACAAAGAACTTTTGAGCCATACAAAGGCTGACAGAGAGGAATGCTAGGTATGAGGCTTACCCAGAATAGGCAGGTAAGATTGGCTTTCATATAGTTCTTTTAAAAATAAAGGGAGGGGGAGCACTGACAGGTTTAAAATGGCTTGACGGGTTCTAATATAATACCATTAAACAGTAGCCTAAGATTTTACCTAAGGGGGTTATGATGGAAAGTGTCATTTACTGTAACTGATCAGCAGCTATGCGGTACACATTGGAGATTAAAAAAAGCTTTACCAGGGAATATTTTTTACAGCCAATTGTACTTGGAGTAGTCTCGCAACTAAAACATTAAGCATTAAAGGAACCTGTCACTTGCAAAAGAATATTTGAACATGCTGCAATTTACTACACAACAAAGTACCCATATGCAGAGGCTGTCAATGTCCGGATTACTACAAAGAAAAAAGTGATAAACTCCCTGGGGACAAATATACAGAGTATTTTTTTTCTGCAGTAGCCAGGTAAAGAGCAGTAAAAATGTAAAAAAAATAATCTTTGTGTTTTCAATCCTTTTATTTGCTCAAATGCTTATAAAACCTGTCAATGCCACAGTATGCTGACCCCAAACTTGCCTCCAGAGAATAATTGACAACATATAACAATTACACAAGCCTTTCTTATTCAGCAGTACTTGACTAGTCGCCTGAGGTCCTGAATTTATATGTTTTACGATGAACAGTTGAACAAATAAAAGAATTAAAAATGTTTTTTTAAAAAGTCTTCATACTTTTTACACTCTACCACACATATCCAAATAGTTGGCTCAGGAGTTTACTCCTGACATTTTTTGGACATAATCACTGACTGCCCCCATGTGGCCCGTGAGGGATCTCCTGCAACTGCCAAGGGGGTGTCACAGATCCCCACAGGACCAGGGGATCTGTGTCCTCAATAGTGTCACCCACCTTACATTCCCCTGCTGCCAGAACCAGCTCTGTCCAGGGTTCCCAGTCTTTGCTTACTTCCTGGTCCAGGTCAAATGACTCCGTCAGCTGCCCCTTTGTCTCAGAGGACTAGAGTGTTCCGCAGACGCACTCCAACTGCTGGCAAACATGCAAATAGCACTTGAGCTGCCTCCTCTCTAGTACTCCCTCTGGTGGTGGGTTAGGATGTCTGCAGGTCACGTGGCCTCATCCATCACATGACCTTCCCTTTATAAGGAAGTGACTGGCAACAGGAAGCTGCCTGAACAAAGAGTTCCTTTTGGTTCTGCTCTCTTCCGATGTTTCAGTTTGTGCCTACTGTTCCTGAATTATTCATGTACCGACCCTGGCTTGTGACTCCTGACTATTCCTGATCCTTGCCTGCCCTTACCTTTGGCTTGCTGACCATTCTCTGTCTCCTTATTCCTGCTGGTTAGCAGTCACAGTGGGCATGGGGGCCGCCACTTAGCCGCAGCTTGACGCACAACATCCTCACCTCTAGAGGCTCTGGAGAAGACCGAGCTGTTGCTTAGACTCTGTGCCCCGTGCACGTCTCTACCCACTGGGCTGGTGACACAGAGGGTCCACTACTCTGCCCTGTGGAGCCATGACTGGGGGCTACCAATATTTCTTAATTGCACATTTTTCATTTTACAACTTCACCAATAGCAGGCTACTGTTTTCACACCTTTTGTTCCTAATCACCATCATTACAGAAAGGAGGCAGGGAAAGAGATTTTAACTAATTGCCACTGTATAATAAAATACATAAAGAAAAAAAAAAGTTAGAAATCATACTATAAAATGTTATGTAAGTAAATCTTAGCAATAAGGGGTCAGCTGCAAACAACATAGCACCCCCCCCCCCCCCCCCCCCAAATTTGATCAATACCATTGAATTGTACTATTAAAATCATTTTTTTTATCTCAGTGATTCTCAGAAGTACCTTTTGATCCTGGCAGAAAAGTTTCCAGTCTCTCTGCCAGTTCTGACTGTTTTAAGTTAGCATCGTTCACAACATACTAGGCAAGATAGAAGAGATCCCAACACACCTTTTTGTTTTAGAGCCACAGGGCCGTTCCTCCAAGGAGGTTTCAGACATGTGGAACTGGTTAGTGGGACTTAGGAAGTGTGAGTTTAAGCTGTCAGTAGAGTTCCAGGGGTGTTGCAGTGTTGCACAAGTGGTCAGTGGGGGTCCAGAGCTGTGGGATTGATTGGTCAGTAGCACCAAAGGAGTGGAATTAAGTTGTCAGTGTTAGAGGTGCAGGGTTGAGTGATCAGTGGAATTCCAGTGGTATGTCGTTGAGTGCTATTCCTCCACTGGGGTTTGTAGACACGTGGGATTGAGTAATGTTCCTTCTGTATTGGTTTTCAGATGAGGGACTGAGTGGTTATTAGGGCTATAAAAGTTTGGGATTAAAGTTGTCAATGAGGCGCCAGAGGTTGGGAGTTGAGTGACTGGGTGCTCCATAGCTAGGGGTTTCATTGTTAGATTCCTGCTTTAGGCAAACATTATTGTAAAGTGGGGTAACTAAGGCTGAGCAACCTGTAGAATTGATCTGCTTTACTTCCATGCTTATAATTCAAGTTTCACTAAGTGGAAAACTTGAAAAAATCTTTCCAAGTGACTTCAGTTCACTATAGGCATTATCTGTATCTCCCTCATTGTTTGTCTGTATTATGTCTGTACTATGCAGTGTCTAATACTACATCCCCTGAAAATGATGGTGCCATATAAATCATTAATAGCAGCAATATGAAAAATAAATTAAGGAATTGCCTTCATCCTAGAAAAATTATTTAAAGTCTGTCTGCTCAAAACTGATATTCTAGATTTTGTTGTCAATACAGGAAAGCTGAACTTTCTGAGAGTCTTTTATATCCCTTGGGGACCTTACTGGTGAAATCTCTGTGCTTACTTACCAAGTCTTTATACCTGCTGCAGTCATAAGGAGTTTATTTTCTCCTTGCTGGATTTTCTACTTATTTTATAATGGGGACACTACAAGAGAGATGGAACACACAAAGATGGGCAGTAAAACCAGTACCGCAGGTATTTTTGCGTACAATCAAACAAGTATTATAAAACTATTTCAATGGTATATTAAACAGACCAAAAAGAGCCAACTAAGAGAAGAATATTGATAGGGGTTATATAAGTTTTAAGTAAATAGAAGGTTTAGGAATATACACACAGTAGGTATAAATATTGTTATACAACAAGAACTCAATTTATCTGCAGTTTTCCTTTAAGAGATATCTGTTATACTAGTTAATGTTGAACATTGAGAACTGTAAAGTACATTGGCTTTCATCAAACAATAAAGAGTCAACGGATGCGGCAGTCAACGTAATTCTTTTACATTCGGATTTTGTGAGAAAGACAAGATTGGGCAGAAGGTCTTCATTTATTTTCACATAACATCGTATCCACCTCTGGAGAGGGCTCATCTTGAGTAAGGTTGACATGTTGTCTGGCAGGACATAACTCACAACAATTCACTATTTATGGGAACAATGCATTGATATTTACCACACCACAGAACGAGTTGAGGGAATTTCTGCGTCCTCTGATTGACAACGCTATTCTTTGAAGCGGATTTCAGATAAATTCCTTAATGCCCCATCTACATAATGCCGTGAAGAAGGCTTTGGCGCTAGGCTGACTTTTGGGAAACCACTTTTTAATAATGAGGGTAAATTCTGCTTTTACATGCTAAACACAAACTCATTATAACTATTCCAAAAGTTTCTCAGGTCTTTGTGTACTTTTCATTAGTTGCTTCAGCTACAATCACTAAGTTTCAAATTCCAGCAGTTCAAAGCCAGTGTGGTATAAAACAATTGCACCCCTCTGTGATAGGGTTCCGTGCAATTAATAAAATATATGTACATACTGAATCACATCCCAGCTCCTGCTACGGAGGTGCAGTGTTTAAAATCTTTTTTCGCAGAATTATGTTGAGCAATTTTCCCTCCCGATTACTTCGACTGTTTAATTGTTCTTCTTTCACACTGAGAACTTTCAAAAACTCTAGAAACGAAACCGTGGAATATTTGCTCCGGGAGCTGAACTATTGGAGTCAAGCGTAGGATTGTGCATAAACGACTGCGTGCGTTTCATTATTGACTATTTTCTTTGGACCCCTGACTTGGCACCACTCACTGTATCTTTGTGGAAATGCCTATTAAACAATGCAAAGCTTTAGTAAACCTTCATTATCATGTTAATTAAAAATGGTGCTTGTTTTCACTTTTTTCCAGACTACCCAAATCTATGATTATCAAGCTATTCCTGGGCAAGATGGTTTTGGGAAAGTCTGCACAGAAAACCCATGTTTTTCAGAAATGTGTTATATATAATTTTAAAGTAAACCTTCAGGCAAAAAACTAAATATATAATGAAATGATAATGAAAATGACATATATATAATATTAATATTTACATATATATAATATTTATAAGGCTATGCTTGGTTAGAAAGCAGACCTGAAGTGTTTTTTTTTTTTTTTGCTGCAGTTAGGTAATAGATTAGTATTAGGAAAGAGAAAAGCAAGAAGGGCTTTTTAGGACATATGTAACATAAGTTTACTTTCATAGATAAAAGCACAGAATATTATACATACATTAATTTGGCCACTAGACATAATATTTCTATTGCACCGGAATAACTTAGAATAAAGATCCAAAAAGGCAAACAATCACAGTTGTCTCAATTTCCACCACGTTTCGCCATTCTCAGCTTCTTCCGGGGTTGTAGGGATGTGTAATATGGAATGTCTGCCAATGTTTAGGAAAGTCTAGTTCTGAAACTTGGTTTTCTTTTTCCTAATACTAATCTAACATATTTAGGGTGTGGTGATTAGTGTTGATGTTCGAATTCGGGTTGTCCCTATATTCTACCCGAATATGGCTGTTCGAATTCAGGTATACCCGAACCGAATTTTGCTGCATTCGACAGCAAAAATTAGGGAGGAAAAACAAAAAAAAATTTTTTTTTTGCTAAATTATTTATTTTGTATCTGTTTTTTATTTTAAACTTGTTTTTTTTTTTATTTTTTACAGGTTATCCGACAATGACATTATGAATCATAATGTCATTGTGGGATTCCTGGACCGTGGGAACTGTGCGGTCACAGCTAATTGAAAGCATGTGCCTTCAATTAGCTGTAACCACAGGCAATAGGAGGGCAATAGAGGATGAATGGAGATACTATCTCCATTCATACCTCTACTGCTCTGTGATTTACTGAGAAATAGGAAACCCTGATGACAGCTCAAGCATCATCAGGGTTCCCCTTTCCTCAGCCAATCAC
>NC_092865.1:14003610-14007474 GCF_032062135.1 Pyxicephalus adspersus | reverse complement strand
CTACACAGTGCTGAAACAAACCCGAATTTTTCTCCCATTGACTTTAATGGGATTCGAATTCAATGTTCGACCACCCGAATTTTTTTGCTATATTCGACCGAATAGCTGTCGAATCGAATAGTGAGCTATTCGACCAACACTAGTGGTGATCACTGGTAACAGGATACTTACAGGGCAGATTAGAGGCAGAAGACTCGAAAAGTCCAAAATAACAGCAGTTTTTATTTGTTTAGGCAAATGTTACAGCACACTTTCCAGCACTTCACAACAAAACAATAAACACTTAGGTGCCCTCTCTTACCAACACATTCAGTATATCAGTACTGTTCCACTCAAAGTTTTGTAGTACTGCTTGGCTGCTGGCTTTCCTGGAACCCTCTGGCTCTTTCTCAGGCTGGAACTCTCTGGTGCTCTCTCAGGCTGGAACACTCTGGCTCTCTCTCAGCCTGGAATCCACTCTGGCTCTCTCTCAGCCTCTTGCTGATCACTTCCCTTAGCCTTTTGCTGATCAATTACCTTATAAATTGCACATATACCAGTCAGGATTGGGTTGGGCCAAGGAACCCACCCTTTCACTCCCTTGGCCGGCTCCAGGGCCCTATAGTCCTTGGTTTCTTCCAAAAACCCTATACACCAAGTATCAACATTCTCTTTCCCTGGAGCCTTTAATACACTTTCTCTCCCATTTTTGTGACTCTGTCACTGGGGCTTGCATGGAATTGTGGATACACAAGAACAGAGGGAAATTTCTTTATATATTACTCTACAATGCTGTTAGGTAATACCTTGAGATCTTGTTCCACCCTAGGCTGTGGCAGAACAGGGAAGGAAAAAGCAGCCACAGATGTGCGTATCTTTTTTTCACTCTCTATCTATCAGCATATTCCTTGCCAGCACAATAAATAATTGTACTGTTTCTTACTCTCCCAATCCCGCTCTACATCGGTTGCAAGAGTCTGAAACCATGTCAGAAAAACTGTATACTGCTTGTATTCAAAAACAAAATGTGTATAATGATGTATATCAAGCAATTTTGAATTGCCAGTATTTGGTTTGTTTGACCCATGTTCTGTGAGCCCAAATCATCCTGGAACCATCCCAACCTGTTACTGGAAAGTGAAAGAAGAAGCAGCACTGTTGTGAGCTTGCCTCACTGTCATTATTCTGTTTCTTTATATCAGCATGTTTCTTATACCCCATAAAATGATTGGCTTTGTGCGCTGCTTCTTTTTCTTTTACATGCTATTCTGCTGTACAGAAATGGGAAATGGCTGATAATGGGTCAGATTTATTTACATTTGTTTGCATTTAAAAATACATTGTAAACTAAAGTAAAGTCAAAAATGAAAAATTGCAAGTAGAAAGGTACTTTATTTGAGAAAGGACGTACTATGTTTATTCTGTCTCTCCTCACTGCTTCATTGGTGCTGACATTTTCACCAGGTCTTTTTTTGGGTTCGGGATCTGCAGCCATCATCCTACTGATTGGTCAGGCTATAATGACATAGCTCCCCTGTATGTACATAGACCTGGTACCCAGGTATGCTTGGATCCTACACTGAGCTGGTTACGCATGCGCATAGCATGTCCCTTCTGCAATATAGAACCTACCTGCTCAACAATTTTGAAATTTGGTTCCACTTGTAGATCTCAGAACTGCATTAATTTGTGTCTTATATATCAGCTTAGAACTTTATTCTCTTGTCTACCCCAAGTCTTCTTTGCTGCAGTATAGGTAATATCACTCCACCTGTTGCATTTTTCCTACTGTAATAGAAAATGAATTCCAACACGTAACAGTGAGACCTCTTTTAATGTCAACATGTGTAAAACACGTCTTAAAGCAATACAACAGGATAGGAGGCGACTGATACAATACCCAAACCTGAATAACCCCAACCCACCCCAACCCGAATAAAAGTTTTAGGTGGACTGAACATTTTACATTTCCAAAAAAGTGATTGATCCTATGAGGTCTGACAGATGTGCACAATTTAATGTTTCATTATATACCATTATAAATTCGCTCAGTCCTATATTGACTCAGACATGGATATTTCCTTTTGATTTTTTTTTTTCTCGTTTTACATTTTCCCCTGATGTTTAATTCATGTTTGTGATTATAGATTTAGATGAGCTATATGGAATGCCTTAATCACCTGATTGATTAACAGCTGTAGAGCAACAGCTTAGACATCTGCTGAAAATGCAGCATTATATCTAATTAATTAAGCTTATGGTTAATGAAATCACTTCTAGGTATGGGTCACTATGATGTGTTCATTAAATCTTCTCAATTATTGCTAAAAGGATTTCACCACTGCCTCTTTTTCACCCAGAGTCTGCCATAAAGGGGAGAAAGTTATTTCATGTTATAGCAATGGAAATAATGATTCCTAAGAATGTCCATTGAATGTATTCTATAATGTTAGTTAGTAATAATCCTACATTTTTTATTTTAAGTGAAATATTTTATAGCAGCCAATCAGAATGTACCCTGGACAACCAATAGCAGATAAATTCCTACTGGTTGCTCTAGGTTACTGCTCTTCGGGGAGCCTATTTAAAAAATAACAACAAGGTTTTTATATGTGCTTTAGGACAAGAGTTTATAGGAGATATAAATCTGGGAGGAAAATCTGGCCATGTGATCTGTAACATGGCCAGCTATCCTATAAACGTGGAGCTCCCCCTAATCAATTTGTGTTGTAAACCTGTTTAAAATGAATGGAAAATAATAGTCCTACTTCCCATAAGTGTACATAAAAAAACATATTGTCAACATATACAACATACAATCGATGAAAAGACCATCACATGGCTTTACTTCACATTTTGTGCACATATACAATAAAAAAACTATTACATTTATTTTCTCTGCATCCCAACGCATTTTGCAGCAGCCGCTGTTTCTTCAGGGGATTTGATAGCAGAACAAAAAAGCAAACAAACAGATATCAAAAGCACTACATGAAATAAAATATCACATACCAATGTTTTAGACATTGTTTTAGACAATGTTTTAGATATTACTTACAGCATTTCGAGGGGGGCTGGTGTGGTGGGGAGAGCAGCGGGCCTTGTAGGTTTTTAGGAGGTTGTGGGCTATTTTGTAAGGTGTGGGGAGGAGGTCACAGGCAAGCGGGGTGGTGGGAGGGAAGTTTAGAAGTGGGGATTTTAGGAGCGGCGGGATGGAATTTGCTATTACTCCCTGGTTTCAGTACTGTGGGATGGTATGCTCCATTTATCACAGGTGTCAGTGCTGGGGAATGGTATTTACTAGTTCTTCCTGGTGTTAGTGTTGTGGGATGGTATACACTATTTGGCCCTGGTGTCAGTACAGTGGGATGGTATGTGGTATTACTCCTGGGTGTCAGTACTGTGGGGTGGTATGCAGTGTTTCTCATAGGTGTCAGTACAGTGGGAGGGTATTTGGTATTGATTCCCAGTGTCAGTACCGTGGAATGGTGTACTTCATTACTCCCTGGCGCCAGTACTGTAGGATGGTGTGCGCTATTTCTCTTAGGTGTTGGTATAGTGGGATGGTATTTATTAATACCCCCTGGTGTTGGGATGGCAGGATGGTATTTGCTATCACTCCCTGGTGTCAGTACTGTGGGATGGTATGCATTGTTTCTCCCAGGGTCAGTACCATGGGGTGGTATGCTCTCTTACTCCCTGGTGTCAGTGCTGTTGATGGTATTTGCTTTTGCTCCCTGGTGTCAATGCTGTGAGATGGTATTTATTATTATACCCATGTGTCAGTACAGTGGGATGGTATACTCTATTACTCCCTGGTGTCAATGCTGTGGGATGGTATACTCTATTACTCCCTGGTGTCAGTGCTGTGGGATGGTATACTCT